>NW_026047450.1:507500-512500 GCF_023864345.2 Schistocerca serialis cubense
GCGCGCGGTTCTTCCCGGATGACGGACCTACCTGGCCCGGCCCCGGACCCGCGCCGCTGTTGGCTCGGGATGCTCTCGGGCGGAATAATCGCTCCCGTCAGCGGCGCTTCAGCTTTGGACAATTTCACGACCCGTCTTGAAACACGGACCAAGGAGTCTAACATGTGCGCGAGTCATTGGGCTGTACGAAACCTAAAGGCGTAATGAAAGTGAAGGTCTCGCCTTGCGCGGGCCGAGGGAGGATGGGGCTTCCCCGCCCTTCACGGGGCGGCGGCCTCCGCACTCCCGGGGCGTCTCGTCCTCATTGCGAGGTGAGGCGCACCTAGAGCGTACACGTTGGGACCCGAAAGATGGTGAACTATGCCTGGCCAGGACGAAGTCAGGGGAAACCCTGATGGAGGTCCGTAGCGATTCTGACGTGCAAATCGATCGTCGGAGCTGGGTATAGGGGCGAAAGACTAATCGAACCATCTAGTAGCTGGTTCCCTCCGAAGTTTCCCTCAGGATAGCTGGTGCTCGTACGAGTCTCATCCGGTAAAGCGAATGATTAGAGGCCTTGGGGCCGAAACGACCTCAACCTATTCTCAAACTTTAAATGGGTGAGATCTCCGGCTTGCTTGATATGCTGAAGCCGCGAGCAAACGACTCGGATCGGAGTGCCAAGTGGGCCACTTTTGGTAAGCAGAACTGGCGCTGTGGGATGAACCAAACGCCGAGTTAAGGCGCCCGAATCGACGCTCATGGGAAACCATGAAAGGCGTTGGTTGCTTAAGACAGCAGGACGGTGGCCATGGAAGTCGGAATCCGCTAAGGAGTGTGTAACAACTCACCTGCCGAAGCAACTAGCCCTGAAAATGGATGGCGCTGAAGCGTCGTGCCTATACTCGGCCGTCAGTCTGGCAGTCATGGCCGGTCCTTGCGGCCGGCCGCGAAGCCCTGACGAGTAGGAGGGTCGCGGCGGTGGGCGCAGAAGGGTCTGGGCGTGAGCCTGCCTGGAGCCGCCGTCGGTGCAGATCTTGGTGGTAGTAGCAAATACTCCAGCGAGGCCCTGGAGGGCTGACGCGGAGAAGGGTTTCGTGTGAACAGCCGTTGCACACGAGTCAGTCGATCCTAAGCCCTAGGAGAAATCCGATGTTGATGGGGGCCGTCATAGCATGATGCACTTTGTGCTGGCCCCCGTTGGGCGAAAGGGAATCCGGTTCCTATTCCGGAACCCGGCAGCGGAACCGATACAAGTCGGGCCCCTCTTTTAGAGATGCTCGTCGGGGTAACCCAAAAGGACCCGGAGACGCCGTCGGGAGATCGGGGAAGAGTTTTCTTTTCTGCATGAGCGTTCGAGTTCCCTGGAATCCTCTAGCAGGGAGATAGGGTTTGGAACGCGAAGAGCACCGCAGTTGCGGCGGTGTCCCGATCTTCCCCTCGGACCTTGAAAATCCGGGAGAGGGCCACGTGGAGGTGTCGCGCCGGTTCGTACCCATATCCGCAGCAGGTCTCCAAGGTGAAGAGCCTCTAGTCGATAGAATAATGTAGGTAAGGGAAGTCGGCAAATTGGATCCGTAACTTCGGGATAAGGATTGGCTCTGAGGATCGGGGCGTGTCGGGCTTGGTCGGGAAGTGGGTCAGCGCTAACGTGCCGGGCCTGGGCGAGGTGAGTGCCGTAGGGGTGCCGGTAAGTGCGGGCGTTTAGCGCGGGCGTGGTCTGCTCTCGCTGTTGGTCGGCCTCGTGCTGGCCGGCGGTGCAGGATGCGCGCGCCTGCGCGGCGTTCGCGCCCCGGTGCTTCAACCTGCGTGCAGGATCCGAGCTCGGTCCCGTGCCTTGGCCTCCCACGGATCTTCCTTGCTGCGAGGCCGCGTCCGCCTTAGCGTGCTCCTCCGGGGGCGCGCGGGTGCGCGGATTCTCTTCGGCCGCCATTCAACGATCAACTCAGAACTGGCACGGACTGGGGGAATCCGACTGTCTAATTAAAACAAAGCATTGCGATGGCCCTAGCGGGTGTTGACGCAATGTGATTTCTGCCCAGTGCTCTGAATGTCAACGTGAAGAAATTCAAGCAAGCGCGGGTAAACGGCGGGAGTAACTATGACTCTCAAATGCCCACCTGATGCGTAATATATGGACCCTCTCGATCCACCCCTTAGCATCCTCACGATGTCGGGTGGATGATGGTTCGATTAGCCTCTCTGTGGGAAATCCGAGCTCTGGCCTTCAAGTGGCGGGGGTCGTAAGGGGTGCTAAGAAAGGTGTAATACTTTTTGAAGCGCTCCGACTGACAGAGCAGGGTGTCGTTCGAGGCTTGGGGGTTACCTCCCCCCCTGCCTTTTGTTTCCAGCTGGTGCAAGTAGTAGAAGAAAACAAGGTACCAGGCCTCCCACTGGAGTGCCTGTGCTAGCTGACGAGCTTTCCAGCCAGCCAACCAGTGCGGGTCGAGCGCCGCTCCCCGCTGTCTGCCCGGAATGTCTGCGGTCCTTTTCAACAAAGACCGGGCTCGGTGTTCATCGCCGTCGTGCCCACCCTGATGCCGCCAACGCGGAAGTGCAAACGGAAAGGAAGAAGGCCAGATGGTCGCAAGAAGAGTTGCTCCGTCTTGCGCATGCTGAGGCGACTTTGTCCCTCCAAGGTTGCCGGTTCTTTAACCAAGAGCTGGCCAAAGCCTTCCCAGAGCGCACCCTTGAATCTATCAAGTGTCAGCGCAGGGTGCAGGCCTATAAGAACATGGTGGCCAACTTTGCTGCTGAGCTCTCAAAGGGAGGCGAAGATCATCAGGCCTCTGTAGACGGATCTGCTGTGGGCTCTTCTTCACCACAGTCATCTTCTCCAGGGGAAGATGCCGATCGTGCTATCTGGTCCCTGTTAGCTGAGTTGCCCTCCTCGGGCCCGCGTTTCCGCTCACTTGATGCAGTTGTGGCCTTGGGCCCCACTGCTAGCCGGAGTACCATCCAAGCCATGCTTGTTCCCGCTCTTGAAGAACTAGGTAGCAGGGAACCACTTGTTTGTCAAGCTCCTGGTAAGGAATTTCAACAGCCGCCGGAGCGGAAGCGGGCGAGAAGAAGGTGGGAGTATGCTGTAGTGCAGCGTGCCTTTAAGAAGAACCCAGCGCGCTGCATCAATGGTATTCTCGATGGCACACTTCTCCATCAGCCACCCACCATCCCGGGGCTGATTGAGTTTTGGAGGGATCTCTTTACTCCCCCTCGTGTCAGGTCTCGGCCGCCACGTGGGGAGGGTCTCTCAGGTAAGTTGTTGCCATTTTGCAAGTGTGTGCCCTTTGAAGTTCTATGGGCACCTATTACTGCAGAAGAGGTAGCTGCAGCTCTTCCCCCTCGCAACTCTGCTGCAGGCCCTGATCGCCTTACACCATCCCAGTTACGTCGCCTTCCTCGTGAGGCTCTTCTTAAATTCCTCAACCTCCTACTCCTCTCACGTTCCCTCCCATCCCGTCTCCTACAGGCTCGTACCACCTTGCTGCCCAAGAAGACCGCCGTAGCATCCCCCGCTGACTTCCGACCTATCACAGTGTGTTCGGTGCTGACCAGGGTCTTCCACAAGGTCCTGGTTGGCCGCCTTATGCGCCACTGTGCCCTGGACGGTCGTCAGCGGGCTTTCATCCCACAGGATGGGATGCTCCACAACACCTTTCTGCTGGATCTGGCGATGACCCAGGCACGGAGCACCGCCAGCTCGCTGTATGTGGCATCGCTGGATGTGTCAAAGGCCTTCGACTCGCTGTCCCATGGTGCCCTAGGTCCTGTGCTTAGGGCCCATGGTCTGCCGGTCGAGTTCATTGACTACGTCCTGGGGTGCTACGAGGCGGGCTCGACGGTTATCTGTGGTGCTGGGAAGTCGTCAGATCTAGTGCGGCCTTCGAGGGGTGTGCGGCAAGGTGATCCCTTATCCCCCATCCTTTTCAACATGTCTATAGACATTCTCCTTTCCCGTCTTCCTGAGCATGTTGGTGCCCGTATTCTCGGCCGAAGAATAAATGCTGCTGCGTTTGCGGATGATCTTCTTCTGTTCGCCGAGACGAAGGATGGATTGCAGGAGCTAATCACCATCGCTGCAACAGCCCTAGGTGACCTCGGTCTTGAGATCAACCCTAAGAAGTGCTTCTCTCTCGCCCTGGTTGCATCAGGTCGGGAGAAGAAGATAAAGGTTGATGAGTCTGTCGTCTTTCGGGCAGGTAACAACTACATTCCGGCGCTAGCGATGGGAGATTCCTTTAAATACTTAGGCCTGCAATTCACCACATGTGGGCGCAGCATTTTCCATCCTCGGCGCGAGGTCGAGAAACAGTTGAACACCATTAGCAGGGCACCCCTTAAGCCTCAGCAAAGACTCTTTTCCCTTTGCTCAGTTATTCTCCCGGGCATTTTTCATGGCCTGGCCCTGGGAAGGACACGTCTAGGGGCCCTCTCGTCCCTCGATGTTTGTGTGCGCAAAGCCATTAGATCCTGGCTCCACCTGCCGGCGGACACCCCTGTTGGGTACTTTCATGCCCCTGTCTCTCATGGGGGCCTGGGGGTCCCGGCAGCCCGCTGGCTGGGTCCTCTTCTCCGGAGGAGGCGCCTTGCAAAGATGGAGAGACTCGGTACGGCAGCTGACGATACCTCCCAGGATTCCCTCAGACGTGAAATCCATCAGTTGGACAACGCCCTACAATGGAATGGCGACGTTATTAAGTCCAGCTACCAACTGGGTCGGTGCTGGGCCGAGCGCTTGCACTCATCAGTCGACGGCGCTGCTCTACGGAAGTCTGCCCAAACACCAGGGCAGCACTGCTGGGTGTCTAACACTCGGCAGTTTGTCGCAGGCCGTGACTACATCAACTGCCTTCGTGCTCGGATCAACGCCCTGCCTACTCAGGCACGGCTCCTACGAGGGCGGGAGGGTGACACAAGGTGCCGGGGAGGCTGTAACGCCACAGAGACTGCCAACCATGTGATCCAGCAGTGTTGGAGGAGCGACGGGGCCCGCATTGCCAGACATGACGCTGTGGCGTCCT
>NW_026047450.1:517500-520000 GCF_023864345.2 Schistocerca serialis cubense
TGTGCCTTAACGTAACCCAATTTGTGCCTTAACGTAACCCAATTTGTGCCTTAACGTAACCCAATTTGTGCCTTAACGTAACCCAATTTGTGCCTTAACGTAACCCAATTTGTGCCTTAACGTAACCCAATTTGTGCCTTAACGTAACCCAATTTGTGCCTTAACGTAACCCAATTTGTGCCTTAACGTAACCCATGTTGTGCCTTAACGTAACCCATGTTGTGCCTTAACGTAACCCATGTTGTGCCTTAACGTAACCCATGTTGTGCCTTAACGTAACCTAATTTGTGCCTTAACGTAACCTAATTTGTGCCTTAACGTAACCTAATTTGTGCCTTAACGTAACCTAATTTGTGCCTTAACGTAACCTAATTTGTGCCTTAACGTAACCCATGTTGTGCCTTAACGTAACCCATGTTGTGCCTTAACGTAACCCATGTTGTGCCTTAACGTAACCCATGTTGTGCCTTAACATAACCTAATTTGCGCTTTAACGTAACCCATGTTGTGCCTTAACCTAACCTATATTGCGCCTCAACCTAACCTATATTGCGCCTCAACATATCCTATATTGCGCCTTAACCTGACGCACGTTGTCGCTGAACCTGCTCTGTAATTGTTATGCAACTCGTTAAATTAGTGTAGTGTTGCCTAACCGCAACCCTCGCAATATAGTTCGCTATTCGCACTGCCCGGTCCCCTGTGTATCGCGTCATGTTAAACACCTTGCAGGTGTTGCTGACTTTCCACATGCTCCTGCTATACACTCTAATGTGGATAGCAGCAGGACGTACATGCCCCCCCCCCTTCCCCCCTGCCTTCGCAAGCTGGTCGTTGAGAAGTTTGCATGTTCAATGCCCTTCGCATGCCGACGTACTCAGCCTACGTTGTGGTACGGCCTGTCACCTGTCCGCCGATGTACGCAAAACCCACAAACTGTACTGCACATTGGTCCGTATGTACTGAATGATACATCGTGGCACATGTGTGACCGTACGACGACTGCGCCTAGCAACGGCAGACCATACAGTCCAAATATTGTGCACGCAGCTACGTGTCGTCTCCCTATAAGAGCTGGATTGCAGTGTGGTACGCCATTCAGACGTGTGGGAGGAACGGACGCCCTGGATGGCGATCAGCATGAGCAGTCTGTTGATGTGGTGGAGCGTGTATTCGGACGTAGTCGTCTCTTCTCACACACCGTGATAGCATGTTGCACCGCGTTCCACATCTGCGACATCCTGCAGAGGCCGGCTGACAGTCGTTCGCGCAATGGACACCGCATACGTACGGGGGCTACCTTCCACGTGTTCTCGAGGCGTGCACATGTTGTTGCGTCTATGTGGGCAGACGTAGTGTGTTGTGACACCTGACACAGGCATGCAATACTCGTTGCAAATGGCGATGGACGTCTACGTTTGCTGGTGACGTTACGCAAATGAACAACAGGTAACCCGTTGTGGTGCGGTTGTTCTCGCTAGAGGTGAATCAGTGTTGGCGACGATCGGTCGAGCTATTAACCGGTTGTTTCAGGGATACCCACCATGCCCACGAACGTGAAAGGGGACCCACCATGCCCACGAACGTGAAAGGGGATCTGGGTGTGAGGCGATACGCGGCGGTGGCTGGGTGGGACCGTCCCCGGCCGGTGAGGGGGGGCCGCCCGGCGTGCTGGCAGCGCGGTGCGTGGGCGCACGCGCTACAGCCGGCTGGTGGGGGCGGCCAGTGGCAGGCGCGCCGGCCGACGGACGCGGCAGGCGGCGCAGCTGCGCGCCGGCGCCCCCTGCTCGCGGCGCCTTGCGGCCAAAGTAGGTCCTCGCGGGCCCGGTGCGAAGCGCGGTGGCCATCTGCAGTGTGCTGGTCCGATTGAGGACTGTGTGCGCTGAGGATGCGCCGCCGCTCGGCGCTCGGCGCCGCGACGCCGTCTGCTGCTCGGTCGCCCCAGCGGTTCTCGCAGGTGGTTTGTATCGCAGCTGTGCGGACGTGTTGGCGCGTGCGCTGTGCTGGGAGAGTTCGCTTCGGCACCCAAGTGGGGCTTTTGTCCTTCTGTGGCGCTGGCGTTGGAGCTGCCGGTCACCGTAGGTGGCGCGTGTTGTCTCCCGCCGGCAATGCCACGACAGCACGCTCCCGGGCCTCTGTCGGCAGCGGCAAGCTCAGTTGGGAGCACGGGTGGTCGCACCTAAAGCGTCTACTCGCCTAACTCCGGGCGATTGCGCCTCTCTCGAACCCGACCAAGTACTTAGGACGGCGCTGCGCGCCGCCGGGACCTGAGAGGGTTTCGAGGTGTGTTGTGCAGGGGAGCTCAGCCTCCTCCTGTTTGCAGAATAATTGAGCGGACGCTTGCGTGTTCGCGCGGGCCCCCGGGACACACTCCCGGGCGGCCGGCTGCTCAGCTCTAGTTGACGCAGCTCCCTGGTTGATCCTGCCAGTAGTCATATGCTTGTCTCAAAGATTAAGCCATGCATGTCTCAGTACAAGCCGCATTAAGGTGAAACCGCGA
>NW_026047450.1:525000-527500 GCF_023864345.2 Schistocerca serialis cubense
TCTGCTCTCGCCGTTGGTCGGCCTCGTGCTGGCCGGCGGTGCAGGATGCGCGCGCCTGCGCGGCGTTCGCGCCCCGGTGCTTCAACCTGCGTGCAGGATCCGAGCTCGGTCCCGTGCCTTGGCCTCCCACGGATCTTCCTTGCTGCGAGGCCGCGTCCGCCTTAGCGTGCTCCTCCGGGGGCGCGCGGGTGCGCGGATTCTCTTCGGCCGCCATTCAACGATCAACTCAGAACTGGCACGGACTGGGGGAATCCGACTGTCTAATTAAAACAAAGCATTGCGATGGCCCTAGCGGGTGTTGACGCAATGTGATTTCTGCCCAGTGCTCTGAATGTCAACGTGAAGAAATTCAAGCAAGCGCGGGTAAACGGCGGGAGTAACTATGACTCTCTTAAGGTGGCCAAGTGGCGGCGGTGTGGCTGCATCCGGACTTGGCTTTTCGAAGTGCGGTCTTGATGTAGTCGTGCTGCTGCTGCGAGGTGCCTTCCTTGGGTTATGGTTACAGGGAGAGTGATGCGCAATACATGGGCCTAGCCCTCTTAGCCTCTCCTCTCCTGCGGTCTTCTCCCCTTCTCGTGGGCCCGCTGATTTTCGCAGAGTGGAAGACCGCACCAGGGGCTTGGGGGGGTTACCAGCCCCCCCTCGCACTATCCCTTTTTTAGTTGGGGGCAGTATTCAGAGAAAAAGTGGTGGCCCTTCCGCTGAAGGTGCCACCCCAACTCCCCCAGCACCTAGCCGGCCAACCGGCCGTGCCGAAAATCTTGTAACTTTTGCAGCTGTATACGCCTGTAGTGAGTGCCACCGCAGCTTCACCACCAAGAACGGTCTCGGGGTCCATCGCCGCCGCCAACACCTTGCGGCCGCCAACGCGGAGATCGTCACGGAGAGGCATCGCGCGAGGTGGACGGAGGAAGAAGTCCTGTCGCTCGCCAAGGCGGAGGCCGAACTGTTCCTCGAGAGGGACGCCCGGTTCTTCTTTGTAAATCAAGAGCTCATCAGGATGTTCCCCGACCGAACGCTTGAGGCAATCAAGTGCCGACGGCGGCAAGCTGCCCACAAGCAGCTTGTCCGCCAATTCATGGAGGCGCTTGAGATCGGTCGGGGGGAAGAGCCGGCGTCCCGCCGGGGAGCAGCGAGCCCGCTGCCAGACGCGGGCGAGGCCGCTGCGCCGCCCGTCGACGCAGCCGAGGACTTCGCGGCCGACACCACCGGGCCGCCGCCGGAGGGGCCGACTGACGCCGCCATCTGGGAGCATCTGGCGGGGCTACCCGCTTCCGCCCAGCGTTTCTCTGCCCTGGATCGTGTCATAGGTCTGGGGCGGGGCACGCCGCCCGATGTCATCCTGGGCATGCTCCCGGATGCCCTTGCGTCGGTCGGGTCCAGAGGGGAGAGATCGATCACCAGGACACAGCGGCCGCGCCAACCATCGAAGCGGCCGCCTGCCGCGCCGCCGACGCAGAAGCGCAAGCGGCGCCGCTGGGAGTACGCGAGAACGCAGGATGCCTTCCGACGGTCGCGTGCACGTTGCGTGCGCGGCCTCTTGGATGGCACCCTGCTCCAGCCGCCACCTGCCATCCCTGGTCTGCTGGACTTCTGGGCGGACCTCTTCACAAAGAAGCCCGTCTCCACCGCGGGCTTCATTCGTGACCGCCTCCTCCCGCACTCGGAGCCTGTCGCTCTTGAGTGCCTATGGGGGCCGGTCACACATGAGGAGGTCGCCGCCGCGTTGCCGCCCAGGGGATCAGCGGCCGGGCCGGACGGCCTTACCCCAGCGGAGTTGCGGCGCCTGCCGCACGAAGTCCTGGTGAAAGTGATGAATCTCTTCCTTCTGGCCCGCGCCCTCCCGGAACGCCTGCTTCGCGCGCGGACGTCCCTTCTCCCGAAAACGGCTGCACCAACATCCCCCGCTGACTTTCGCCCCATTACGGTCTGCTCGGTGTTGGCGCGGACCTTTCACAAGGTTCTCGCGTCACGCCTGATGCGCGCTTGTGCTGTGGACGAACGTCAGCGGGCATTCATCCCTCGGGATGGGATGTTGGAAAATACTTTCATCTTGGACACTGCTCTCACCGACGCAGTTCGCTCCTGCCGCTCTGTCTTTGTGGCATCGATCGACGTTTCGAAGGCATTCGATTCGGTGGATCATGCTGCCCTTCGCCCTGTGCTGAAGGCGCATGGCCTACCGGATTGCTTTGTCGAGTACGTCGAGCGGTGCTACGAGGGCAGCACGACAGTGATAGCGGACGGCGCCGGCGTGGGCGTGTCTGTGCAGCCAGCACGGGGCGTTCGCCAGGGCGATCCCCTCTCCCCCCTCCTGTTCAACTTTGCGGTGGACTACGTTTTAGGCCAACTGCCCTCCCACATCGGAGCTCGGATCCTCGGTCGCAGAGTCAACGCTGCGACCTTTGCAGATGACGTCTTGCTGTTTGCAGCGACCCCGAGGGGCTTGCAGTCCCTCATCGACGCAGCTACCGCAGCCCTCGCCCACCTGGGGCTGCAG
>NW_026047450.1:532500-537500 GCF_023864345.2 Schistocerca serialis cubense
GAATCGGAACGCCGCCTGTCATGAGCCACAAGTGCATCCTGACGTGACAAATCGGATGATCCCGCAGGCATGCACTTACGATAATCACTATCAACGAACCTGCCGCCCCCCCCCCCCAAATACACCTTTCCCTACAACAATGTGTACCTTAACCTAAGCTATATTGTACCTTAACTTAAGCTATATCGTACCTTAACCTAACCGACATTGCGCCTTAACCTAACCTACGTTGTACCTTAACCTAACCTACGTTGTACCTTAACCTAACCTACGTTGTACCTTAACCTAACCTACGTTGTACCTTAACCTAACCTACGTTGTACCTTAACCTAACCTACGTTGTACCTTAACCTAACCTACGTTGTACCTTAACCTAACCTACGTTGTACCTTAACCTAACCTACGTTGTACCTTAACCTAACCTACGTTGTACCTTAACCTAACCTACGTTGTACCTTAACCTAACCTACGTTGTACCTTAACCTAACCTACGTTGTACCTTAACCTAACCTACGTTGTACCTTAACCTAACCTACGTTGTACCTTAACCTAACCTACGTTGTGCCTTAACCTAACCCATGTTGTGCCTTAACCTAACCCATGTTGTGCCTTAACCTAACCCATGTTGTGCCTTAACCTAACCCATGTTGTGCCTTAACCTAACCCATGTTGTGCCTTAACCTAACCCATGTTGTGCCTTAACCTAACCCATGTTGTGCCTTAACCTAACCCATGTTGTGCCTTAACCTAACCCATGTTGTGCCTTAACCTAACCCATGTTGTGCCTTAACCTAACCCATGTTGTGCCTTAACCTAACCCATGTTGTGCCTTAACCTAACCCATGTTGTGCCTTAACCTAACCCATGTTGTGCCTTAACGTAACCCATATTGTGCCTTAACCTAACCCATATTGTACCTTAACCTAACCCATATTGTACCTTAACCTAACCCATATTGTACCTTAACCTAACCCATGTTGTACCTTAACGTAACCCATGTTGTGCCTTAACGTAACCCAATTTGTGCCTTAACGTAACCCATGTTGTGCCTTAACGTAACCCAATTTGTGCCTTAACGTAACCCAATTTGTGCCTTAACGTAACCCAATTTGTGCCTTAACGTAACCCAATTTGTGCCTTAACGTAACCCAATTTGTGCCTTAACGTAACCCAATTTGTGCCTTAACGTAACCTAATTTGTGCCTTAACGTAACCTAATTTGTGCCTTAACGTAACCTAATTTGTGCCTTAACGTAACCTAATTTGTGCCTTAACGTAACCTAATTTGTGCCTTAACGTAACCCATGTTGTGCCTTAACGTAACCCATGTTGTGCCTTAACGTAACCCATGTTGTGCCTTAACGTAACCCATGTTGTGCCTTAACATAACCTAATTTGCGCTTTAACGTAACCCATGTTGTGCCTTAACCTAACCTATATTGCGCCTCAACCTAACCTATATTGCGCCTCAACATAACCTATATTGCGCCTTAACCTGACGCACGTTGTCGCTGAACCTGCTCTGTAATTGTTATGCAACTCGTTAAATTAGTGTAGTGTTGCCTAACCGCAACCCTCGCAATATAGTTCGCTATTCGCACTGCCCGGTCCCCTGTGTATCGCGTCATGTTAAACACCTTGCAGGTGTTGCTGACTTTCCACATGCTCCTGCTATACACTCTAATGTGGATAGCAGCAGGACGTACATGCCCCCCCCCCTTCCCCCCTGCCTTCGCAAGCTGGTCGTTGAGAAGTTTGCATGTTCAATGCCCTTCGCATGCCGACGTACTCAGCCTACGTTGTGGTACGGCCTGTCACCTGTCCGCCGATGTACGCAAAACCCACAAACTGTACTGCACATTGGTCCGTATGTACTGAATGATACATCGTGGCACATGTGTGACCGTACGACGACTGCGCCTAGCAACGGCAGACCATACAGTCCAAATATTGTGCACGCAGCTACGTGTCGTCTCCCTATAAGAGCTGGATTGCAGTGTGGTACGCCATTCAGACGTGTGGGAGGAACGGACGCCCTGGATGGCGATCAGCATGAGCAGTCTGTTGATGTGGTGGAGCGTGTATTCGGACGTAGTCGTCTCTTCTCACACACCGTGATAGCATGTTGCACCGCGTTCCACATCTGCGACATCCTGCAGAGGCCGGCTGACAGTCGTTCGCGCAATGGACACCGCATACGTACGGGGGCTACCTTCCACGTGTTCTCGAGGCGTGCACATGTTGTTGCGTCTATGTGGGCAGACGTAGTGTGTTGTGACACCTGACACAGGCATGCAATACTCGTTGCAAATGGCGATGGACGTCTACGTTTGCTGGTGACGTTACGCAAATGAACAACAGGTAACCCGTTGTGGTGCGGTTGTTCTCGCTAGAGGTGAATCAGTGTTGGCGACGATCGGTCGAGCTATTAACCGGTTGTTTCAGGGATACCCACCATGCCCACGAACGTGAAAGGGGACCCACCATGCCCACGAACGTGAAAGGGGGGGGGGGGGGGGGGGGATCTGGGTGTGAGGCGATACGCGGCGGTGGCTGGGTGGGACCGTCCCCGGCCGGTGAGGGGGGGCCGCCCGGCGTGCTGGCAGCGCGGTGCGTGGGCGCACGCGCTACAGCCGGCTGGTGGGGGCGGCCAGTGGCAGGCGCGCCGGCCGACGGACGCGGCAGGCGGCGCAGCTGCGCGCCGGCGCCCCCTGCTCGCGGCGCCTTGCGGCCAAAGTAGGTCCTCGCGGGCCCGGTGCGAAGCGCGGTGGCCATCTGCAGTGTGCTGGTCCGATTGAGGACTGTGTGCGCTGAGGATGCGCCGCCGCTCGGCGCTCGGCGCCGCGACGCCGTCTGCTGCTCGGTCGCCCCAGCGGTTCTCGCAGGTGGTTTGTATCGCAGCTGTGCGGACGTGTTGGCGCGTGCGCTGTGCTGGGAGAGTTCGCTTCGGCACCCAAGTGGGGCTTTTGTCCTTCTGTGGCGCTGGCGTTGGAGCTGCCGGTCACCGTAGGTGGCGCGTGTTGTCTCCCGCCGGCAATGCCACGACAGCACGCTCCCGGGCCTCTGTCGGCAGCGGCAAGCTCAGTTGGGAGCACGGGTGGTCGCACCTAAAGCGTCTACTCGCCTAACTCCGGGCGATTGCGCCTCTCTCGAACCCGACCAAGTACTTAGGACGGCGCTGCGCGCCGCCGGGACCTGAGAGGGTTTCGAGGTGTGTTGTGCAGGGGAGCTCAGCCTCCTCCTGTTTGCAGAATAATTGAGCGGACGCTTGCGTGTTCGCGCGGGCCCCCGGGACACACTCCCGGGCGGCCGGCTGCTCAGCTCTAGTTGACGCAGCTCCCTGGTTGATCCTGCCAGTAGTCATATGCTTGTCTCAAAGATTAAGCCATGCATGTCTCAGTACAAGCCGCATTAAGGTGAAACCGCGAATGGCTCATTAAATCAGTTATGGTTCCTTAGATCGTACCCACGTTACTTGGATAACTGTGGTAATTCTAGAGCTAATACATGCAAACAGAGTCCCGACCAGAGATGGAAGGGACGCTTTTATTAGATCAAAACCAATCGGTCGGCTCGTCCGGTCCGTTTGCCTTGGTGACTCTGAATAACTTTGGGCTGATCGCACGGTCCTCGTACCGGCGACGCATCTTTCAAATGTCTGCCTTATCAACTGTCGATGGTAGGTTCTGCGCCTACCATGGTTGTAACGGGTAACGGGGAATCAGGGTTCGATTCCGGAGAGGGAGCCTGAGAAACGGCTACCACATCCAAGGAAGGCAGCAGGCGCGCAAATTACCCACTCCCGGCACGGGGAGGTAGTGACGAAAAATAACGATACGGGACTCATCCGAGGCCCCGTAATCGGAATGAGTACACTTTAAATCCTTTAACGAGTATCTATTGGAGGGCAAGTCTGGTGCCAGCAGCCGCGGTAATTCCAGCTCCAATAGCGTATATTAAAGTTGTTGCGGTTAAAAAGCTCGTAGTTGGATTTGTGTCCCACGCTGTTGGTTCACCGCCCGTCGGTGTTTAACTGGCATGTATCGTGGGACGTCCTGCCGGTGGGGCGAGCCGAAGGCGTGCGACCGCCTCGTGCGTGCTCGTGCGTCCCGAGGCGGACCCCGTTGAAATCCTACCAGGGTGCTCTTTATTGAGTGTCTCGGTGGGCCGGCACGTTTACTTTGAACAAATTAGAGTGCTTAAAGCAGGCAAGCCCGCCTGAATACTGTGTGCATGGAATAATGGAATAGGACCTCGGTTCTATTTTGTTGGTTTTCGGAACCCGAGGTAATGATTAATAGGGACAGGCGGGGGCATTCGTATTGCGACGTTAGAGGTGAAATTCTTGGATCGTCGCAAGACGAACAGAAGCGAAAGCATTTGCCAAGTATGTTTTCATTAATCAAGAACGAAAGTTAGAGGTTCGAAGGCGATCAGATACCGCCCTAGTTCTAACCATAAACGATGCCAGCCAGCGATCCGCCGCAGTTCCTCCGATGACTCGGCGGGCAGCCTCCGGGAAACCAAAGCTTTTGGGTTCCGGGGGAAGTATGGTTGCAAAGCTGAAACTTAAAGGAATTGACGGAAGGGCACCACCAGGAGTGGAGCCTGCGGCTTAATTTGACTCAACACGGGAAACCTCACCAGGCCCGGACACCGGAAGGATTGACAGATTGATAGCTCTTTCTTGATTCGGTGGGTGGTGGTGCATGGCCGTTCTTAGTTGGTGGAGCGATTTGTCTGGTTAATTCCGATAACGAACGAGACTCTAGCCTGCTAACTAGTCGCGTGACATCCTTCGTGCTGTCAGCGATTACTTTTCTTCTTAGAGGGACAGGCGGCTTCTAGCCGCACGAGATTGAGCAATAACAGGTCTGTGATGCCCTTAGATGTTCTGGGCCGCACGCGCGCTACACTGAAGGAATCAGCGTGTCTTCCTAGGCCGAAAGGTCGGGGTAACCCGCTGAACCTCCTTCGTGCTAGGGATTGGGGCTTGCAAT
>NW_026047450.1:545000-550000 GCF_023864345.2 Schistocerca serialis cubense
ACCTTAACCTAACCTATATCGTACCTTAACCTAACCTATATCGTACCTTAACCTAACCTATATCGTACCTTAACCTAACCTATATCGTACCTTAACCTAACCTATATCGTACCTTAACCTAACCTATATCGTACCTTAACCTAACCTATATCGTGCCTTAACCTAACCTATATCGTGCCTTAACCTAACCTATATCGTGCCTTAACCTAACCTATATCGTGCCTTAACCTAACCTATATTGTGCCTTAACCTAACCTACGTTGTGCCTTAACCTAACCCATATTCTACCTTAACCTAACCTACGTTGTGCCTTAACCTAACCTACGTTGTGCCTTAACCTAACCTACGTTGTGCCTTAACCTAACCTACGTTGTGCCTTAACCTAACCTACGTTGTGCCTTAACCTAACCTACGTTGTGCCTTAACCTAACCTACGTTGTGCCTTAACCTAACCTACGTTGTGCCTTAACCTAACCTACGTTGTGCCTTAACCTAACCTACGTTGTGCCTTAACCTAACCTACGTTGTGCCTTAACCTAACCTACGTTGTGCCTTAACCTAACCTACGTTGTGCCTTAACCTAACCTACGTTGTGCCTTAACCTAACCTACGTTGTGCCTTAACCTAACCTACGTTGTGCCTTAACCTAACCTACGTTGTGCCTTAACCTAACCTACGTTGTGCCTTAACCTAACCTACGTCGTGCCTTAACCTAACCTATGTTGTGCCTTAACCTAACCTATGTTGTGCCTTAACCTAACCTATGTTGTGCCTTAACCTAACCTATGTTGTGCCTTAACCTAACCTATGTTGTGCCTTAACCTAACCTATTTTGTGCCTTAACCTAACCTATGTTGTACCTTAACCTAACCCATATTCTACCTTAACCTAACCTATGTTGTACCTTAACCTAACCCATATTCTACCTTAACCTAACCTACGTTGTGCCTTAGCCTAACCTATGTTGTGCCTTAGCCCAACCCATGTTGTGCCTTAGCCCAACCCATGTTGTGCCTTAGCCCAACCCATGTTGTGCCTTAGCCCAACCCATGTTGTGCCTTAGCCCAACCCATGTTGTGCCTTAACCCAACCCATGTTGTGCCTTAACCCAACCCATGTTGTGCCTTAACCCAACCCATGTTGTGCCTTAACCCAACCCATGTTGTGCCTTAACCCAACCCATGTTGTGCCTTAACCCAACCCATGTTGTGCCTTAACCCAACCCATGTTGTGCCGTAACCCAACCCATGTTGTACCGTAACCCAACCCATGTTGTACCGTAACCCAACCCATGTTGTACCGTAACCCAACCCATGTTGTGCCGTAACCCAACCCATGTTGTGCCGTAACCCAACCCATGTTGTGCCGTAACCCAACCCATGTTGTGCCGTAACCCAACCCATGTTGTGCCGTAACCCAACCCATGTTGTGCCGTAACCCAACCCATGTTGTGCCGTAACCCAACCCATGTTGTGCCGTAACCCAACCCATGTTGTGCCTTAACCTAACCCAATTTGTGCCTTAACCTAACCCAATTTGTGCCTTAACCTAACCCAATTTGTGCCTTAACCTAACCCAATTTGTGCCTGAACCTAACCCAATTTGTGCCTTAACCTAACCCAATTTGTGCCTTAACCTAACCCAATTTGTGCCTTAACCTAACCCAATTTGTGCCTGAACCTAACCCAATTTGTGCCTGAACCTAACCCAATTTGTGCCTGAACCTAACCCAATTTGTGACTTAACCTAACCCAATTTGTGCCTTAACCTACCCCATGTTGCGCTGTAACCTAACCCATGTTGCGCTGTAACCTAACCCATGTTGCGCTGTAACCTAACCCATGTTGCGCTGTAACCTAACCCATGTTGCGCCGTAACGTAACCTAAATTGCGCCGTAACGTAACCTAAAGTGCGCCGTAACGTAACCTAAAGTGCGCCGTAACGTAACCTAAAGTGCGCCGTAACGTAACCTAAAGTGCGCCGTAACGTAACCTAAAGTGCGCCGTAACGTAACCTAAAGTGCGCCGTAACGTAAACTATATTGCGCCGTAACCTGACGCACGTTGTCGCTTAACCTGCTCTGTAATTGTTATGCGACACGTTAAAGTAGTGTAGTGTTGCCTAACCGCAACCCTCGCAATATAGTTCGCTACCCGCACTGCCCGGTCCCCTGTGCATCGCGTCATGTTAAACACCTTGCAGGTGTTGCTGACTTTCCACATGCTCCTGTTATACACTGTAATGTGGATAGCAGCGGGACGTACATCCCCCCCCCTTCCCCCCTGCCTTCGCAAGCTGGTCGGTGAGAAGTGTGCATGTTCAATGCCCTTCGCATGCCGAAGTACTCAGCCTACGTTGTGGTACGGCCTCTCACCTGTCCGCGGATGTACGCAAAACCCACAAACTGTACTGCACATTGGTCCGTATGTACTGAATGATACATCGTGGCACATGTGTGACCGTACGACGACTGCGCCTAGCAACGGCGGACCATACAGTCCAAATATTGTGCACGCAGCTACGTGTCGTCTCCCTTTAGGAGCTGGATTGCAGTGTGGTACGCCATACAGACGTGTGGGAGGAACGGACGCCCTGGATGGCGATCAGCATGAGCAGTCTGTTGATGTAGTGGAGCGTGTATTCGGACGTAGTCGTCTCTTCTCACACACTGTGATAGCATGTTGCACCGCGTTCCACATCTGCGACATGCTGCAGAGGCCGGCTGACAGTCGTTCGCGCAATGGACACCGCATACGTACGGTGGCTACCTTCCACGTGTTCTCTAGGCGTGCACATGTTGTTGCGTCTATGTGGGCAGACGTAGTGTGTTGTGACACCTGACACAGGCATGCAATACTCGTTGCAAATGGCGATGGACGTCTACGTTTGCTGGTGACTTTACGCAAATGAACAACTGGTAACCCGTTGTGGTGCGGTTGTTCTCGCTAGAGGTGAATCAGTGTTGGCGACGATCGGTCGAGCTATTAACCGGTTGTTTCAGGGATACCCACCATGCCCACGAACGTGAAAGGGGACCCACCATGCCCACGAACGTGAAAGGGGATCTGGGTGTGAGGCGATACGCGGCGGTGGCTGGGTGGGACCGTCCCCGGCCGGTGAGGGGGGGCCGCCCGGCGTGCTGGCAGCGCGGTGCGTGGGCGCACGCGCTACAGCCGGCTGGTGGGGGCGGCCAGTGGCAGGCGCGCCGGCCGACGGACGCGGCAGGCGGCGCAGCTGCGCGCCGGCGCCCCCTGCTCGCGGCGCCTTGCGGCCAAAGTAGGTCCTCGCGGGCCCGGTGCGAAGCGCGGTGGCCATCTGCAGTGTGCTGGTCCGATTGAGGACTGTGTGCGCTGAGGATGCGCCGCCGCCCGGCGCTCGGCGCCGCGACGCCGTCTGCTGCTCGGTCGCCCCAGCGGTTCTCGCAGGTGGTTTGTATCGCAGCTGTGCGGACGTGTTGGCGCGTGCGCTGTGCTGGGAGAGTTCGCATCGGCACCCAAGTGGGGCTTTTGTCCTTCTGTGGCGCTGGCGTTGGAGCTGCCGGTCACCGTAGGTGGCGCGTGTTGTCTCCCGCCGGCAATGCCACGACAGCACGCTCCCGGGCCTCTGTCGGCAGCGGCAAGCTCAGTTGGGAGCACGGGTGGTCGCACCTAAAGCGTCTACTCGCCTAACTCCGGGCGATTGCGCCTCTCTCGAACCCGACCAAGTACTTAGGACGGCGCTGCGCGCCGCCGGGACCTGAGAGGGTTTCGAGGTGTGTTGTGCAGGGGAGCTCAGCCTCCTCCTGTTTGCAGAATAATTGAGCGGACGCTTGCGTGTTCGCGCGGGCCCCCGGGACACACTCCCGGGCGGCCGGCTGCTCAGCTCTAGTTGACGCAGCTCCCTGGTTGATCCTGCCAGTAGTCATATGCTTGTCTCAAAGATTAAGCCATGCATGTCTCAGTACAAGCCGCATTAAGGTGAAACCGCGAATGGCTCATTAAATCAGTTATGGTTCCTTAGATCGTACCCACGTTACTTGGATAACTGTGGTAATTCTAGAGCTAATACATGCAAACAGAGTCCCGACCAGAGATGGAAGGGACGCTTTTATTAGATCAAAACCAATCGGTCGGCTCGTCCGGTCCGTTTGCCTTGGTGACTCTGAATAACTTTGGGCTGATCGCACGGTCCTCGTACCGGCGACGCATCTTTCAAATGTCTGCCTTATCAACTGTCGATGGTAGGTTCTGCGCCTACCATGGTTGTAACGGGTAACGGGGAATCAGGGTTCGATTCCGGAGAGGGAGCCTGAGAAACGGCTACCACATCCAAGGAAGGCAGCAGGCGCGCAAATTACCCACTCCCGGCACGGGGAGGTAGTGACGAAAAATAACGATACGGGACTCATCCGAGGCCCCGTAATCGGAATGAGTACACTTTAAATCCTTTAACGAGTATCTATTGGAGGGCAAGTCTGGTGCCAGCAGCCGCGGTAATTCCAGCTCCAATAGCGTATATTAAAGTTGTTGCGGTTAAAAAGCTCGTAGTTGGATTTGTGTCCCACGCTGTTGGTTCACCGCCCGTCGGTGTTTAACTGGCATGTATCGTGGGACGTCCTGCCGGTGGGGCGAGCCGAAGGCGTGCGACCGCCTCGTGCGTGCTCGTGCGTCCCGAGGCGGACCCCGTTGAAATCCTACCAGGGTGCTCTTTATTGAGTGTCTCGGTGGGCCGGCACGTTTACTTTGAACAAATTAGAGTGCTTAAAGCAGGCAAGCCCGCCTGAATACTGTGTGCATGGAATAATGGAATAGGACCTCGGTTCTATTTTGTTGGTTTTCGGAACCCGAGGTAATGATTAATAGGGACAGGCGGGGGCATTCGTATTGCGACGTTAGAGGTGAAATTCTTGGATCGTCGCAAGACGAACAGAAGCGAAAGCATTTGCCAAGTATGTTTTCATTAATCAAGAACGAAAGTTAGAGGTTCGAAGGCGATCAGATACCGCCCTAGTTCTAACCAT
>NW_026047450.1:557500-562500 GCF_023864345.2 Schistocerca serialis cubense
TATATACAACCGTCCCTATACATGCTGAAAGACTCTGCACACAATGAGAACCACACGTCAGCCAGACACTCTTATCACACACTACTCTCTGCCTGTAACAGGCACACACACAAAATATCTAACCACCAGCATGGAAGAACATCCAGTGCATCCTCTCCGCCACATTACACAATCCACACTATCATAACCAGACCGGGAGGTCCACCCAGAAAACACAATATCCCACCCTTCCGACATCCGCACATTGCTCAGCTAAGCCACGAACACCCACACATGTCCTACACAGGGGTGCACCCAACATCACAATACTGCCTCCTGTCACAGCACACAAACAATGGCAGGAATGAAAGACACAGATCTGCCACAACCATGGAATCGGAGCGCCGCCTCTCATGAGCCAAAAGTGCATCCTGACGTGACAAATCGGATGATGCCGCAGGCATCCAATTACGATAATCACTATCAACGAACCTGCCGCCCCCCCCCCCCATACACCTTTCCCTACAACAATGTGTATCTGAACCTATGCTATATCGTACCTTAACCTAACCTATATCGTACCTTAACCTAACCTATATCGTACCTTAACCTAACCTATATCGTACCTTAACCTAACCTATATCGTACCTTAACCTAACCTATATCGTACCTTAACCTAACCTATATCGTACCTTAACCTAACCTATATCGTGCCTTAACCTAACCTATATCGTGCCTTAACCTAACCTATATCGTGCCTTAACCTAACCTATATCGTGCCTTAACCTAACCTATATTGTGCCTTAACCTAACCTACGTTGTGCCTTAACCTAACCCATATTCTACCTTAACCTAACCTACGTTGTGCCTTAACCTAACCTACGTTGTGCCTTAACCTAACCTACGTTGTGCCTTAACCTAACCTACGTTGTGCCTTAACCTAACCTACGTTGTGCCTTAACCTAACCTACGTTGTGCCTTAACCTAACCTACGTTGTGCCTTAACCTAACCTACGTTGTGCCTTAACCTAACCTACGTTGTGCCTTAACCTAACCTACGTTGTGCCTTAACCTAACCTACGTTGTGCCTTAACCTAACCTACGTTGTGCCTTAACCTAACCTACGTTGTGCCTTAACCTAACCTACGTTGTGCCTTAACCTAACCTACGTTGTGCCTTAACCTAACCTACGTTGTGCCTTAACCTAACCTACGTTGTGCCTTAACCTAACCTACGTCGTGCCTTAACCTAACCTATGTTGTGCCTTAACCTAACCTATGTTGTGCCTTAACCTAACCTATGTTGTGCCTTAACCTAACCTATGTTGTGCCTTAACCTAACCTATGTTGTGCCTTAACCTAACCTATTTTGTGCCTTAACCTAACCTATGTTGTACCTTAACCTAACCCATATTCTACCTTAACCTAACCTATGTTGTACCTTAACCTAACCCATATTCTACCTTAACCTAACCTACGTTGTGCCTTAGCCTAACCTATGTTGTGCCTTAGCCCAACCCATGTTGTGCCTTAGCCAAACCCATGTTGTGCCTTAGCCCAACCCATGTTGTGCCTTAGCCCAACCCATGTTGTGCCTTAGCCCAACCCATGTTGTGCCTTAACCCAACCCATGTTGTGCCTTAACCCAACCCATGTTGTGCCTTAACCCAACCCATGTTGTGCCTTAACCCAACCCATGTTGTGCCTTAACCCAACCCATGTTGTGCCTTAACCCAACCCATGTTGTGCCGTAACCCAACCCATGTTGTACCGTAACCCAACCCATGTTGTACCGTAACCCAACCCATGTTGTACCGTAACCCAACCCATGTTGTGCCGTAACCCAACCCATGTTGTGCCGTAACCCAACCCATGTTGTGCCGTAACCCAACCCATGTTGTGCCGTAACCCAACCCATGTTGTGCCGTAACCCAACCCATGTTGTGCCGTAACCCAACCCATGTTGTGCCGTAACCCAACCCATGTTGTGCCGTAACCCAACCCATGTTGTGCCGTAACCAACCATGTTGTGCCTTAACCTAACCCAATTTGTGCCTTAACCTAACCCAATTTGTGCCTTAACCTAACCCAATTTGTGCCTTAACCTAACCCAATTTGTGCCTGAACCTAACCCAATTTGTGCCTTAACCTAACCCAATTTGTGCCTTAACCTAACCCAATTTGTGCCTTAACCTAACCCAATTTGTGCCTGAACCTAACCCAATTTGTGCCTGAACCTAACCCAATTTGTGCCTGAACCTAACCCAATTTGTGACTTAACCTAACCCAATTTGTGCCTTAACCTACCCCATGTTGCGCTGTAACCTAACCCATGTTGCGCTGTAACCTAACCCATGTTGCGCTGTAACCTAACCCATGTTGCGCTGTAACCTAACCCATGTTGCGCCGTAACGTAACCTAAATTGCGCCTTAACGTAACCTAAAGTGCGCCGTAACGTAACCTAAAGTGCGCCGTAACGTAACCTAAAGTGCGCCGTAACGTAACCTAAAGTGCGCCGTAACGTAACCTAAAGTGCGCCGTAACGTAACCTAAAGTGCGCCGTAACGTAAACTATATTGCGCCGTAACCTGACGCACGTTGTCGCTTAACCTGCTCTGTAATTGTTATGCGACACGTTAAAGTAGTGTAGTGTTGCCTAACCGCAACCCTCGCAATATAGTTCGCTACCCGCACTGCCCGGTCCCCTGTGCATCGCGTCATGTTAAACACCTTGCAGGTGTTGCTGACTTTCCACATGCTCCTGTTATACACTGTAATGTGGATAGCAGCGGGACGTACATCCCCCCCCCCCTTCCCCCGTGCCTTCGCAAGCTGGTCGGTGAGAAGTGTGCATGTTCAATGCCCTTCGCATGCCGAAGTACTCAGCCTACGTTGTGGTACGGCCTCTCACCTGTCCGCGGATGTACGCAAAACCCACAAACTGTACTGCACATTGGTCCGTATGTACTGAATGATACATCGTGGCACATGTGTGACCGTACGACGACTGCGCCTAGCAACGGTGGACCATACAGTCCAAATATTGTGCACGCAGCTACGTGTCGTCTCCCTTTAGGAGCTGGATTGCAGTGTGGTACGCCATACAGACGTGTGGGAGGAACGGACGCCCTGGATGGCGATCAGCATGAGCAGTCTGTTGATGTAGTGGAGCGTGTATTCGGACGTAGTCGTCTCTTCTCACACACTGTGATAGCATGTTGCACCGCGTTCCACATCTGCGACATGCTGCAGAGGCCGGCTGACAGTCGTTCGCGCAATGGACACCGCATACGTACGGTGGCTACCTTCCACGTGTTCTCTAGGCGTGCACATGTTGTTGCGTCTATGTGGGCAGACGTAGTGTGTTGTGACACCTGACACAGGCATGCAATACTCGTTGCAAATGGCGATGGACGTCTACGTTTGCTGGTGACTTTACGCAAATGAACAACTGGTAACCCGTTGTGGTGCGGTTGTTCTCGCTAGAGGTGAATCAGTGTTGGCGACGATCGGTCGAGCTATTAACCGGTTGTTTCAGGGATACCCACCATGCCCACGAACGTGAAAGGGGACCCACCATGCCCACGAACGTGAAAGGGGATCTGGGTGTGAGGCGATACGCGGCGGTGGCTGGGTGGGACCGTCCCCGGCCGGTGAGGGGGGGCCGCCCGGCGTGCTGGCAGCGCGGTGCGTGGGCGCACGCGCTACAGCCGGCTGGTGGGGGCGGCCAGTGGCAGGCGCGCCGGCCGACGGACGCGGCAGGCGGCGCAGCTGCGCGCCGGCGCCCCCTGCTCGCGGCGCCTTGCGGCCAAAGTAGGTCCTCGTGGGCCCGGTGCGAAGCGCGGTGGCCATCTGCAGTGTGCTGGTCCGATTGAGGACTGTGTGCGCTGAGGATGCGCCGCCGCCCGGCGCTCGGCGCCGCGACGCCGTCTGCTGCTCGGTCGCCCCAGCGGTTCTCGCAGGTGGTTTGTATCGCAGCTGTGCGGACGTGTTGGCGCGTGCGCTGTGCTGGGAGAGTTCGCATCGGCACCCAAGTGGGGCTTTTGTCCTTCTGTGGCGCTGGCGTTGGAGCTGCCGGTCACCGTAGGTGGCGCGTGTTGTCTCCCGCCGGCAATGCCACGACAGCACGCTCCCGGGCCTCTGTCGGCAGCGGCAAGCTCAGTTGGGAGCACGGGTGGTCGCACCTAAAGCGTCTACTCGCCTAACTCCGGGCGATTGCGCCTCTCTCGAACCCGACCAAGTACTTAGGACGGCGCTGCGCGCCGCCGGGACCTGAGAGGGTTTCGCTCAGCCTCCTCCTGTTTGCAGAATAATTGAGCGGACGCTTGCGTGTTCGCGCGGGCCCCCGGGACACACTCCCGGGCGGCCGGCTGCTCAGCTCTAGTTGACGCAGCTCCCTGGTTGATCCTGCCAGTAGTCATATGCTTGTCTCAAAGATTAAGCCATGCATGTCTCAGTACAAGCCGCATTAAGGTGAAACCGCGAATGGCTCATTAAATCAGTTATGGTTCCTTAGATCGTACCCACGTTACTTGGATAACTGTGGTAATTCTAGAGCTAATACATGCAAACAGAGTCCCGACCAGAGATGGAAGGGACGCTTTTATTAGATCAAAACCAATCGGTCGGCTCGTCCGGTCCGTTTGCCTTGGTGACTCTGAATAACTTTGGGCTGATCGCACGGTCCTCGTACCGGCGACGCATCTTTCAAATGTCTGCCTTATCAACTGTCGATGGTAGGTTCTGCGCCTACCATGGTTGTAACGGGTAACGGGGAATCAGGGTTCGATTCCGGAGAGGGAGCCTGAGAAACGGCTACCACATCCAAGGAAGGCAGCAGGCGCGCAAATTACCCACTCCCGGCACGGGGAGGTAGTGACGAAAAATAACGATACGGGACTCATCCGAGGCCCCGTAATCGGAATGAGTACACTTTAAATCCTTTAACGAGTATCTATTGGAGGGCAAGTCTGGTGCCAGCAGCCGCGGTAATTCCAGCTCCAATAGCGTATATTAAAGTT
>NW_026047450.1:565000-567500 GCF_023864345.2 Schistocerca serialis cubense
CGGAGCAATCCGCGGCGGGGTCGTGTCCGGTTGCCTTTCCACTCGCCGCGGGGTGGGGCCGTTCCGGTGTGCGGTGGGCCGCACTTCTCCCCTAGTAGGACGTCGCGACCCGCTGGGTGCCGGCCTACGGCCCGGGTGCGCAGCCTGTCCTTCCGCGGGCCTCGGTTCGCGTCTGTTGGGCAGAGCCCCGGTGTCCTGGCTGGCTGCCCGGCGGTATATCTGGAGGAGTCGATTCGCCCCTTTGGGCGCTCGGGCTCCCGGCAAGCGCGCGCGGTTCTTCCCGGATGACGGACCTACCTGGCCCGGCCCCGGACCCGCGCCGCTGTTGGCTCGGGATGCTCTCGGGCGGAATAATCGCTCCCGTCAGCGGCGCTTCAGCTTTGGACAATTTCACGACCCGTCTTGAAACACGGACCAAGGAGTCTAACATGTGCGCGAGTCATTGGGCTGTACGAAACCTAAAGGCGTAATGAAAGTGAAGGTCTCGCCTTGCGCGGGCCGAGGGAGGATGGGGCTTCCCCGCCCTTCACGGGGCGGCGGCCTCCGCACTCCCGGGGCGTCTCGTCCTCATTGCGAGGTGAGGCGCACCTAGAGCGTACACGTTGGGACCCGAAAGATGGTGAACTATGCCTGGCCAGGACGAAGTCAGGGGAAACCCTGATGGAGGTCCGTAGCGATTCTGACGTGCAAATCGATCGTCGGAGCTGGGTATAGGGGCGAAAGACTAATCGAACCATCTAGTAGCTGGTTCCCTCCGAAGTTTCCCTCAGGATAGCTGGTGCTCGTACGAGTCTCATCCGGTAAAGCGAATGATTAGAGGCCTTGGGGCCGAAACGACCTCAACCTATTCTCAAACTTTAAATGGGTGAGATCTCCGGCTTGCTTGATATGCTGAAGCCGCGAGCAAACGACTCGGATCGGAGTGCCAAGTGGGCCACTTTTGGTAAGCAGAACTGGCGCTGTGGGATGAACCAAACGCCGAGTTAAGGCGCCCGAATCGACGCTCATGGGAAACCATGAAAGGCGTTGGTTGCTTAAGACAGCAGGACGGTGGCCATGGAAGTCGGAATCCGCTAAGGAGTGTGTAACAACTCACCTGCCGAAGCAACTAGCCCTGAAAATGGATGGCGCTGAAGCGTCGTGCCTATACTCGGCCGTCAGTCTGGCAGTCATGGCCGGTCCTTGCGGCCGGCCGCGAAGCCCTGACGAGTAGGAGGGTCGCGGCGGTGGGCGCAGAAGGGTCTGGGCGTGAGCCTGCCTGGAGCCGCCGTCGGTGCAGATCTTGGTGGTAGTAGCAAATACTCCAGCGAGGCCCTGGAGGGCTGACGCGGAGAAGGGTTTCGTGTGAACAGCCGTTGCACACGAGTCAGTCGATCCTAAGCCCTAGGAGAAATCCGATGTTGATGGGGGCCGTCATAGCATGATGCACTTTGTGCTGGCCCCCGTTGGGCGAAAGGGAATCCGGTTCCTATTCCGGAACCCGGCAGCGGAACCGATACAAGTCGGGCCCCTCTTTTAGAGATGCTCGTCGGGGTAACCCAAAAGGACCCGGAGACGCCGTCGGGAGATCGGGGAAGAGTTTTCTTTTCTGCATGAGCGTTCGAGTTCCCTGGAATCCTCTAGCAGGGAGATAGGGTTTGGAACGCGAAGAGCACCGCAGTTGCGGCGGTGTCCCGATCTTCCCCTCGGACCTTGAAAATCCGGGAGAGGGCCACGTGGAGGTGTCGCGCCGGTTCGTACCCATATCCGCAGCAGGTCTCCAAGGTGAAGAGCCTCTAGTCGATAGAATAATGTAGGTAAGGGAAGTCGGCAAATTGGATCCGTAACTTCGGGATAAGGATTGGCTCTGAGGATCGGGGCGTGTCGGGCTTGGTCGGGAAGTGGGTCAGCGCTAACGTGCCGGGCCTGGGCGAGGTGAGTGCCGTAGGGGTGCCGGTAAGTGCGGGCGTTTAGCGCGGGCGTGGTCTGCTCTCGCCGTTGGTCGGCCTCGTGCTGGCCGGCGGTGCAGGATGCGCGCGCCTGCGCGGCGTTCGCGCCCCGGTGCTTCAACCTGCGTGCAGGATCCGAGCTCGGTCCCGTGCCTTGGCCTCCCACGGATCTTCCTTGCTGCGAGGCCGCGTCCGCCTTAGCGTGCTCCTCCGGGGGCGCGCGGGTGCGCGGATTCTCTTCGGCCGCCATTCAACGATCAACTCAGAACTGGCACGGACTGGGGGAATCCGACTGTCTAATTAAAACAAAGCATTGCGATGGCCCTAGCAGGTGTTGACGCAATGTGATTTCTGCCCAGTGCTCTGAATGTCAACGTGAAGAAATTCAAGCAAGCGCGGGTAAACGGCGGGAGTAACTATGACTCCCAAAGCCCACCTGATGCGTAATATATGGACCCTCTCGATTCACCCCTCAGCATCCTTGAGATGTCGGGTGGATGATGGTTCAATTAGCCTCTCGGTGGGAAATCCTAGCTCTGGCCTTCAAGTGGCGGGAGTCGTGAGGGTGCTGT
>NW_026047450.1:572500-582500 GCF_023864345.2 Schistocerca serialis cubense
CACCTATAACTTGCGTTTCATGAAGAGTTATGTCCAATATGCGACATTCCCGCTGTCCCTATACATGAGCTGCGAGCTGTACCACGTACAAGCTACAGACGCGATCGCATTGCTCACTGTACTGATTCCCATGCCGAGCGATCAGCTAGGACGCGCCCCATCCATGTCGGTACCCGTGGGCGTCGCACTCGCAGTCACAAAAAACGCTGGGCAAATATATTTCTCGGAAGAGTAACGACAGTCCGAGCCTCCTGCGTGGGAAGAGTCTTTCTAGGCCCTGACCCACGGGAAGGGTGTAGCTTCCCCCATCCCGGACATTTGACGTCGTCACACTACCGGTATTGACTAATAGACTGATTGCTGATAATCATTAGCCATACACTGGGGGAAACGGCCGACAGGGCCGGCAACATAGTGGAGCCGCAGTGTCACTAATGTACAGAGATAGAACAGTTTCGACTGGAACCAGAGTAACCGTAGACACGGCACTGATTAGTAATAGATGCAGAGCCATCAGAATACAGATAATATATACAACCGTCCCTATACATGCTGAAAGACTCTGCACATAATGAGAACCACACGTCAGCCAGACACTCTTATCACACACTACTCTCTTATCACACACTACTCTCTGCCTGTAACAGGCACACACACACACAATATCTAACCACCAGCATGGAAGAACATCCAGTGCATCCTCTCCGCCACATTACACAATCCACACTATCATAACCAGACCGGGAGGTCCACCCAGAAAACAGAATATCCCACCCTTCCGACATCCGCCATTGCTCAGCTAAGCCACGAACACCCACACATGTCCTACACAGGGGTGCATCCAACATCACAATACTGCCTCCTGTCACAGTACACAAACAATGGCAGGAATGAAAGACACAGATCTGCCACAACCTTGGAATCGGAACGCCGCCTGTCATGAGCCACAAGTGCATCCTGACGTGACAAATCGGATGATCCCGCAGGCATGCACTTACGATAATCACTATCAACGAACCTGCCGCCCCCCCCCCCCCCAAATACACCTTTCCCTACAACAATGTGTACCTTAACCTAAGCTATATTGTACCTTAACTTAAGCTATATCGTACCTTAACCTAACCGACATTGCGCCTTAACCTAACCTACGTTGTACCTTAACCTAACCTACGTTGTACCTTAACCTAACCTACGTTGTACCTTAACCTAACCTACGTTGTACCTTAACCTAACCTACGTTGTACCTTAACCTAACCTACGTTGTACCTTAACCTAACCTACGTTGTACCTTAACCTAACCTACGTTGTACCTTAACCTAACCTACGTTGTACCTTAACCTAACCTACGTTGTACCTTAACCTAACCTACGTTGTACCTTAACCTAACCTACGTTGTACCTTAACCTAACCTACGTTGTACCTTAACCTAACCCATGTTGTGCCTTAACCTAACCCATGTTGTGCCTTAACCTAACCCATGTTGTGCCTTAACCTAACCCATGTTGTGCCTTAACCTAACCCATGTTGTGCCTTAACCTAACCCATGTTGTGCCTTAACCTAACCCATGTTGTGCCTTAACCTAACCCATGTTGTGCCTTAACCTAACCCATGTTGTGCCTTAACCTAACCCATGTTGTGCCTTAACCTAACCCATGTTGTGCCTTAACCTAACCCATGTTGTGCCTTAACGTAACCCATATTGTGCCTTAACCTAACCCATATTGTACCTTAACCTAACCCATATTGTACCTTAACCTAACCCATATTGTACCTTAACCTAACCCATGTTGTACCTTAACGTAACCCATGTTGTGCCTTAACGTAACCCAATTTGTGCCTTAACGTAACCCATGTTGTGCCTTAACGTAACCCAATTTGTGCCTTAACGTAACCCAATTTGTGCCTTAACGTAACCCAATTTGTGCCTTAACGTAACCCAATTTGTGCCTTAACGTAACCCAATTTGTGCCTTAACGTAACCCAATTTGTGCCTTAACGTAACCCAATTTGTGCCTTAACGTAACCCAATTTGTGCCTTAACGTAACCCATGTTGTGCCTTAACGTAACCCATGTTGTGCCTTAACGTAACCCATGTTGTGCCTTAACGTAACCCATGTTGTGCCTTAACGTAACCCATGTTGTGCCTTAACGTAACCTAATTTGTGCCTTAACGTAACCTAATTTGTGCCTTAACGTAACCTAATTTGTGCCTTAACGTAACCTAATTTGTGCCTTAACGTAACCTAATTTGTGCCTTAACGTAACCTAATTTGTGCCTTAACGTAACCCATGTTGTGCCTTAACGTAACCCATGTTGTGCCTTAACGTAACCCATGTTGTGCCTTAACGTAACCCATGTTGTGCCTTAACATAACCTAATTTGCGCTTTAACGTAACCCATGTTGTGCCTTAACCTAACCTATATTGCGCCTCAACCTAACCTATATTGCGCCTCAACATAACCTATATTGCGCCTTAACCTGACGCACGTTGTCGCTGAACCTGCTCTGTAATTGTTATGCAACTCGTTAAATTAGTGTAGTGTTGCCTAACCGCAACCCTCGCAATATAGTTCGCTATTCGCACTGCCCGGTCCCCTGTGTATCGCGTCATGTTAAACACCTTGCAGGTGTTGCTGACTTTCCACATGCTCCTGCTATACACTCTAATGTGGATAGCAGCAGGACGTACATGCCCCCCCCCCTTCCCCCCTGCCTTCGCAAGCTGGTCGTTGAGAAGTTTGCATGTTCAATGCCCTTCGCATGCCGACGTACTCAGCCTACGTTGTGGTACGGCCTGTCACCTGTCCGCCGATGTACGCAAAACCCACAAACTGTACTGCACATTGGTCCGTATGTACTGAATGATACATCGTGGCACATGTGTGACCGTACGACGACTGCGCCTAGCAACGGCAGACCATACAGTCCAAATATTGTGCACGCAGCTACGTGTCGTCTCCCTATAAGAGCTGGATTGCAGTGTGGTACGCCATTCAGACGTGTGGGAGGAACGGACGCCCTGGATGGCGATCAGCATGAGCAGTCTGTTGATGTGGTGGAGCGTGTATTCGGACGTAGTCGTCTCTTCTCACACACCGTGATAGCATGTTGCACCGCGTTCCACATCTGCGACATCCTGCAGAGGCCGGCTGACAGTCGTTCGCGCAATGGACACCGCATACGTACGGGGGCTACCTTCCACGTGTTCTCGAGGCGTGCACATGTTGTTGCGTCTATGTGGGCAGACGTAGTGTGTTGTGACACCTGACACAGGCATGCAATACTCGTTGCAAATGGCGATGGACGTCTACGTTTGCTGGTGACGTTACGCAAATGAACAACAGGTAACCCGTTGTGGTGCGGTTGTTCTCGCTAGAGGTGAATCAGTGTTGGCGACGATCGGTCGAGCTATTAACCGGTTGTTTCAGGGATACCCACCATGCCCACGAACGTGAAAGGGGACCCACCATGCCCACGAACGTGAAAGGGGATCTGGGTGTGAGGCGATACGCGGCGGTGGCTGGGTGGGACCGTCCCCGGCCGGTGAGGGGGGGCCGCCCGGCGTGCTGGCAGCGCGGTGCGTGGGCGCACGCGCTACAGCCGGCTGGTGGGGGCGGCCAGTGGCAGGCGCGCCGGCCGACGGACGCGGCAGGCGGCGCAGCTGCGCGCCGGCGCCCCCTGCTCGCGGCGCCTTGCGGCCAAAGTAGGTCCTCGCGGGCCCGGTGCGAAGCGCGGTGGCCATCTGCAGTGTGCTGGTCCGATTGAGGACTGTGTGCGCTGAGGATGCGCCGCCGCTCGGCGCTCGGCGCCGCGACGCCGTCTGCTGCTCGGTCGCCCCAGCGGTTCTCGCAGGTGGTTTGTATCGCAGCTGTGCGGACGTGTTGGCGCGTGCGCTGTGCTGGGAGAGTTCGCTTCGGCACCCAAGTGGGGCTTTTGTCCTTCTGTGGCGCTGGCGTTGGAGCTGCCGGTCACCGTAGGTGGCGCGTGTTGTCTCCCGCCGGCAATGCCACGACAGCACGCTCCCGGGCCTCTGTCGGCAGCGGCAAGCTCAGTTGGGAGCACGGGTGGTCGCACCTAAAGCGTCTACTCGCCTAACTCCGGGCGATTGCGCCTCTCTCGAACCCGACCAAGTACTTAGGACGGCGCTGCGCGCCGCCGGGACCTGAGAGGGTTTCGAGGTGTGTTGTGCAGGGGAGCTCAGCCTCCTCCTGTTTGCAGAATAATTGAGCGGACGCTTGCGTGTTCGCGCGGGCCCCCGGGACACACTCCCGGGCGGCCGGCTGCTCAGCTCTAGTTGACGCAGCTCCCTGGTTGATCCTGCCAGTAGTCATATGCTTGTCTCAAAGATTAAGCCATGCATGTCTCAGTACAAGCCGCATTAAGGTGAAACCGCGAATGGCTCATTAAATCAGTTATGGTTCCTTAGATCGTACCCACGTTACTTGGATAACTGTGGTAATTCTAGAGCTAATACATGCAAACAGAGTCCCGAGTCTGGCGTGAGGTCAGTCGTTTGACGGCGCGTTTCGGGGCGGGCCCGCCCGCTGCCGGCGCGCCGTAGGGCACGGAAGCTCGCACTGGGGCGTATCGCTTTCCAGTCGGGTGTGCCGCGGCCGTCCTCACAGGGGAAGTGAAGCGTCTCACATAGCCTCTCCTTCCCAAGTGGCTCTTTCCGCCTTCCCGTGGTGCCAGATGTTAAGCTTGGCTTCTGCCTTGCGACAAAAGGGAGAGCTGCGACCCAACCCGATGCGAAAGCGAAGGGTGCGTGGCACAGGGGGAGCTGTGTCCAGGGACCGAACACCAGTCCCTTTCTGTTCGCAGGGCACAGACCAGCAGGTGCTCTGCATGCCGGCGACCTCGTTTGTCGGCGTGGGATCACGGCGCGAGTCGGCAAGGGTGCTTCGCCGCGCCCCTGGGTAACCGGGGCGTGTTCTGCCAAACCCAGGTGGTGGTGACATCGCCTGGGCCAGGTTAGATGGGCCCAGACCGCCGAACGACTGGGGGACCGACCCACCACCTGAGTAGGAGTGGGTCCTTGGCCTTCAGGTGGAAACTCGGGCTAGTAGGCGGCGAAGGGCGAGGGGTGCATCCGCCTCTCCGGAGTGCGGGGTGCACTTGCCGAGGAGCGTCGTGTGAAATCGTCGACGACTGGGCCTTCGACGAGGACCAGTGCGCTGGCAACGGCGCGCTGAACCTGGCAGCTCTGATGTGCCCTTGACCTAGGGGCGAGGTTGGTGGGCGAGCTGCAGAAGTCCCCCCCCATGCCAGAGGAGCCGGTCCGGGGCAAGAGACGGGCTCCCAATTTTTCACTCGTCTAACTAATCATGGCTGACCAAGAGGCGAGTGATCTTTGTGCGATTTCGAGGGCGAGTGTGTCTACTGTCCCTACCTCGCAGGAGGAAGGGGGACATGAAGATGAGAGTGTTTATGACAGACACTGTCGAATCAATCAAATATTAGACTCTAGTGTCAAAAACGGCAAAATAAGCCAGGCTGCGGTCCTGGCAATAAAGAACGAGCTCGCTTCCTGGGCTATTGCAAACGCGAAGCTCGAGGGGCGTCTCGAAGAACTTGAAAAAGAAAACGCTAGATTGAGACAGCAACCTATCAAGACATGGGCCGGAGTGGTGGCGCAAGCCGCTACAAAAGCCCAAACAACGAAAGAAACAATAGCAAAAATTTCTAAAAAACCAGACACGGCAGTCTTTCTGAGACCCCTGCCTGGTCAGACTATCAAAAAGGTTCAGGAAATTTTTACTACAACTATTGACCCGGCTAGAGATAAAATAAAAATCAATAAAGTAAAGGCCACAAAAAATGTAGTCGTGGTAGATCTTGCCACGGAGGAGGACAGGGACAAAATATTAAAGAATACCAAACTAAACAAGGCCATAAAATGTGAACCTCCCAGGAAAAGAAATCCTCTGGTGATACTGTACGACGTACCTGTGGCCTTAACTGATAGTGACATCTACGAAACCATGTACAATCAAAATTTTGACGACACAGAATGGGAAACTTTTAAAAATGAATTCAAGCTGCGCTTTAAAACGGGACCTCGGGAACGGGATGTTGTCCATCACGTCGCCGAGGTCTCTGGCAAGATGTGGAGAAAACTTACCGCTATGGGGAAAATATATATAGGATTTCACGCCATCAATGTTAGAGATTACCTAGTAGTCCCTAGATGCCACAACTGTGGCGATCTGGACCACGTCCACAAGCATTGTGATAGGAAGCCGGCCTGCTCCAGGTGCGGGGCTGAGGACCACACCAGAAAAAACTGTAGTAAAAGCGCAACCTGCATTCCATGTACCAAGAGAGGAAAGAAACCGTGCAACACTACTGGGAGAAACTGCCCAACGTATAGGATGCTAGAACAGAGACTAATCTCTCGAATCGATTATGGCTGAGGCCGTAATTGAACTCAGGAAGCCAAAAAGGAAATCCCCCAGCAAGAGGCTGAGGGACGCTCTGAGGGCAAACAAATTCAAAGCATTTATACAAAAAATTACACAACCACGATCTATGGTGACAATAATGAAAGATGTTTGCATACAAACGGACCCGTGTGAAGAAGACGTTCCCTCTCCTCCTTGCTGGGGACCTGGGTCGAAACAAGAGCATACCCGACCACACTGGCATCCTATACTTGGGAGTTCACAATCACAACCACACAGTAAAGAAATAATATCCACTAAACATGTCCAGTACAATGAAATAAGCAGCTCAATTCCATCTTCTGACACACCATCTCGGGGTGCAATGGGAATTGATCCCCAGAGAATTTACCCCAACCTGGAGCACGCATTACAGTTATCAAGACTAGAGGAGCCGGCAATCCTCACAATAGCATTGAGACATGTGGTACGTGTCGGCCACGAGTATGGAAGAGACGTCACCTTTCCAGTAATGGAGGCTGTTGACAGAATTCAGCTCAAGACAATGAATCTCCCCACCGACTTCGGAGCCCTGCGAGATCTAGTTAAAAAGGTCTTCGAAAGAAGAAACGAAAAATTTGACATGGATGATCTATATTATCAGTCAGTGATAACCAATGGCAGAGTAGCCCACGACTGGACAAAATTATGGCCAGAATCACACATCCATACATACTTCCCACGTGAGCCAACTAAATGTAGGGCAGATAAACACCCATAATAGCAAACTGGTCCTGCAGGAACTCCGGAGGGTGGTGGAAGAGAGGAGTCTAGATGTACTCTGCTTACAGGAACCGTACTCCCAGGCGGGGCGGATCCCATTCATGGCTGCCAACTGGCAAATTATACACTCTAACGTAGAGCCAAAGGCTGCAATTATAATTATCAACAAATCATTTAGAGCTACAGTCCTTGCACAATTCTCTGGCGAACACTGCAATGTCGTGGAACTTCAAACACCCGCGGGAGTGATCTACATCTGTAATATATACTTCCAATATGGAAGAGGAATAGAGGAATTTCTAGAAATACTTACACAAGTCACCACGGCATTGCAGGGACGAAGATTGATTGTGACGGCGGACATAAATGCAAAGTCCCCCCTATGGTTCAGTGGCACGCACGATGATCGGGGGCTAAAAGCCGAGGAAACAATCATGGCATTACAACTGGTGGTTGCCAACCAACAAGGGAACCCCCCCACGTATACTGGCGGAGGGGGAGAAGGTACAAATATTGACGTTACGCTAATAACACCAAACCTGGCTACAAAGGTCGACAAATGGAAAGTGTGGGACAAAGCAACCACCAGTGATCATAATTTAATAACATTCACCATTGGGGAAAGGGAGTGCCACTGGGACATGGGGTGGGAGCTGCAGCTTAATTACAACAAGGCTAACTGGGACCGTCTCGCTGAGGAGTGCAACATTCCGACATTGCTGGAGGGTGACGGAAACGTGGAAGGATGCGCCGAAGGACTGGTGCAGGCGATCACCACAGCGGTGCGGGCAGCCGTACCAACCAGGAGGAGAGCCGTAGCGGCCACCCCCACACCATGGTCGGTCGAACTGGGACAGATGCGCCAGGCTGTGAGGAGAGCAAGGAGGTACTACCAGCGGAGTGTCGTCTGGAGGGAAAAACAAAGATGGCTTCAGATCTATCGTGAAAGTAAAGAACAATTCCAACAGGAGTTAAGGGCAGTCAGACTTAGAAGCTGGGAAAGTTATGTAAAAAGCCAATTGGCTATAGACCCATGGGGAGTCCCATATAAATTAGTACGCGAAAAGATAAGATCACCAATGGTGCTATCCACCGTCAGGGACGGGGACCGGATGACGGGCACTTGGCAGGAAACTGCTGAGGCCCTCCTCCGGGTTCTGTTGCCTGACGATGTGGAGGAAAATGAGAGTGAAGAACAAAAAAGGATAAGGAGAGAAAATCAAAGGGACTATAATAATAACATCAGAGTCTACCCCTTCTCTGAGGAGGAGGTCGCTGCCCAGATCAAGGCCCTCAAAAGAGGGAAAGCTCCTGGCCCGGACGGCATTACTGCGGAAGTGGTGCAATTCCTTGCCCCCCAGCTCGTAGCTCCTCTCACTAAGTTGTATAACGAGTGCTTGAAACTCGGGAAATTCCCAGAAATATGGAAAAAAGCCAATGTAATTATCATTAAAAAGAGTCCAGACAAAGATCCTACAGAAATCAAATCTTATAGACCTATCTGCTTGCTGGACGTACTGGGCAAACTTTTTGAGAGGCTACTAGCGAACAGACTGACAGCACACCGCATGCTGTGCGGGATGAGTGACAGACAATTCGGCTTTCGGTCTGGGTGTTCTGCGTCTGACGCAATCGCCCTGGCTGCCGAGGTCTGTGGCTCCACCCCGCACAAGTATGTCGTCGGCATCATGGTAGACATCAGTGGCGCCTTCGACAACCTGTGGTGGCCCTCACTCTTTTCCTGCTTGCGGGAGAAGAACTGTCCAGGGCCGCTATATGGGTGTCTGAGGAGCTACTGTGCAGACAGGGAGGTCTGGCTATCGGCCCCTAGCGGCATAGTCAGGAAGATTGTCACCAAAGGATGTCCTCAGGGCTCTGTCCTGGGACCTCTCTTTTGGGACATTAACATGGAGCCTTTACTTGAAGATCTCAAGAACTGTGACGATGTGCTAGAGGTCATAGCATACGCTGACGACCTCCTCCTGCTGGTCGGCGGCCGAAGCCGCGAGGAATTAGAGCCGAAAGTGGAAAGAGCCCTAACTGTTCTTACATCATGGTGCCACAGAAGCAAAATGACGATAGCACCCAATAAGTCCACTTACCTACTTCTCAAAGGCCAATTGGTCAGGAACCCGACGGTTAGAATTAATGGTATACCAGTTCTTCGGCGCCGCGAGGCCCGATACCTGGGTGTAATTATCGATGAGAGGTGGAGCTTTGCATCACATATTGACACCGTATCACAAAAATCATTGGTTTTATTAAACAATCTTATTGGAATTGGTCACAAGCGGTTTCACCTCCCACCAAATTTAATTAAGTTATATCACAACAGCATCCTGACCTCAATAATAGGATACGGATCAGGAGTCTGGGCACACAGACTCACGAGGGTCATGCCTGCCATGGCAGTAAGAAGAGTGCAGCGGAATATGCTTCTACGTTCAGCAGGGGCCTATAGGACAACACCGGGGGGAGCACTATTAGTGTTAATGGGAATCTGTCCATTAGATATAAAAATACGTGAACAGGCTGCCTGGTACTGGGTACAAAAGGAGAATAGGGACAAAATCAGGGAAGTACTTGGGGTCTATGCGGGGGATAAGTACACCATTAAAAAGAGAGGGTTAGAACTATGGCAAGATCAGTGGAATAATCAAGATACAGGTCGAAGAACCTATGAGCTGCTACCGGACATAGAAGAAAGAATAAAACTCACATTCTTTACACCAACGAGAGGAATGCTGCACTTTCTTACTGGACATGGACCATATCCAACATACCTATGTAGGTTTGGGAAGCAGGCTACACCAGCGTGTGACTGTGGTGCAGT
>NW_026047450.1:592500-597500 GCF_023864345.2 Schistocerca serialis cubense
GGAATGAAAGACACAGATCTGCCACAACCTTGGAATCGGAACGCCGCCTGTCATGAGCCACAAGTGCATCCTGACGTGACAAATCGGATGATCCCGCAGGCATGCACTTACGATAATCACTATCAACGAACCTGCCGCCCCCCCCCCCAAATACACCTTTCCCTACAACAATGTGTACCTTAACCTAAGCTATATTGTACCTTAACTTAAGCTATATCGTACCTTAACCTAACCGACATTGCGCCTTAACCTAACCTACGTTGTACCTTAACCTAACCTACGTTGTACCTTAACCTAACCTACGTTGTACCTTAACCTAACCTACGTTGTACCTTAACCTAACCTACGTTGTACCTTAACCTAACCTACGTTGTACCTTAACCTAACCTACGTTGTACCTTAACCTAACCTACGTTGTACCTTAACCTAACCTACGTTGTACCTTAACCTAACCTACGTTGTACCTTAACCTAACCTACGTTGTACCTTAACCTAACCTACGTTGTACCTTAACCTAACCTACGTTGTACCTTAACCTAACCTACGTTGTACCTTAACCTAACCTACGTTGTACCTTAACCTAACCTACGTTGTACCTTAACCTAACCTACGTTGTGCCTTAACCTAACCCATGTTGTGCCTTAACCTAACCCATGTTGTGCCTTAACCTAACCCATGTTGTGCCTTAACCTAACCCATGTTGTGCCTTAACCTAACCCATGTTGTGCCTTAACCTAACCCATGTTGTGCCTTAACCTAACCCATGTTGTGCCTTAACCTAACCCATGTTGTGCCTTAACCTAACCCATGTTGTGCCTTAACCTAACCCATGTTGTGCCTTAACCTAACCCATGTTGTGCCTTAACCTAACCCATGTTGTGCCTTAACCTAACCCATGTTGTGCCTTAACCTAACCCATGTTGTGCCTTAACGTAACCCATATTGTGCCTTAACCTAACCCATATTGTACCTTAACCTAACCCATATTGTACCTTAACCTAACCCATATTGTACCTTAACCTAACCCATGTTGTACCTTAACGTAACCCATGTTGTGCCTTAACGTAACCCAATTTGTGCCTTAACGTAACCCATGTTGTGCCTTAACGTAACCCAATTTGTGCCTTAACGTAACCCAATTTGTGCCTTAACGTAACCCAATTTGTGCCTTAACGTAACCCAATTTGTGCCTTAACGTAACCCAATTTGTGCCTTAACGTAACCCAATTTGTGCCTTAACGTAACCCAATTTGTGCCTTAACGTAACCCAATTTGTGCCTTAACGTAACCCAATTTGTGCCTTAACGTAACCCAATTTGTGCCTTAACGTAACCCATGTTGTGCCTTAACGTAACCCATGTTGTGCCTTAACGTAACCCATGTTGTGCCTTAACGTAACCCATGTTGTGCCTTAACGTAACCCATGTTGTGCCTTAACGTAACCTAATTTGTGCCTTAACGTAACCTAATTTGTGCCTTAACGTAACCTAATTTGTGCCTTAACGTAACCTAATTTGTGCCTTAACGTAACCTAATTTGTGCCTTAACGTAACCTAATTTGTGCCTTAACGTAACCCATGTTGTGCCTTAACGTAACCCATGTTGTGCCTTAACGTAACCCATGTTGTGCCTTAACGTAACCCATGTTGTGCCTTAACATAACCTAATTTGCGCTTTAACGTAACCCATGTTGTGCCTTAACCTAACCTATATTGCGCCTCAACCTAACCTATATTGCGCCTCAACATAACCTATATTGCGCCTTAACCTGACGCACGTTTTTGCTGAACCTGCTCTGTAATTGTTATGCAACTCGTTAAATTAGTGTAGTGTTGCCTAACCGCAACCCTCGCAATATAGTTCGCTATTCGCACTGCCCGGTCCCCTGTGTATCGCGTCATGTTAAACACCTTGCAGGTGTTGCTGACTTTCCACATGCTCCTGCTATACACTCTAATGTGGATAGCAGCAGGACGTACAGGCCCCCCCCCCTTCCCCCCTGCCTTCGCAAGCTGGTCGTTGAGAAGTTTGCATGTTCAATGCCCTTCGCATGCCGACGTACTCAGCCTACGTTGTGGTACGGCCTGTCACCTGTCCGCCGATGTACGCAAAACCCACAAACTGTACTGCACATTGGTCCGTATGTACTGAATGATACATCGTGGCACATGTGTGACCGTACGACGACTGCGCCTAGCAACGGCAGACCATACAGTCCAAATATTGTGCACGCAGCTACGTGTCGTCTCCCTATAAGAGCTGGATTGCAGTGTGGTACGCCATTCAGACGTGTGGGAGGAACGGACGCCCTGGATGGCGATCAGCATGAGCAGTCTGTTGATGTGGTGGAGCGTGTATTCGGACGTAGTCGTCTCTTCTCACACACCGTGATAGCATGTTGCACCGCGTTCCACATCTGCGACATCCTGCAGAGGCCGGCTGACAGTCGTTCGCGCAATGGACACCGCATACGTACGGGGGCTACCTTCCACGTGTTCTCGAGGCGTGCACATGTTGTTGCGTCTATGTGGGCAGACGTAGTGTGTTGTGACACCTGACACAGGCATGCAATACTCGTTGCAAATGGCGATGGACGTCTACGTTTGCTGGTGACGTTACGCAAATGAACAACAGGTAACCCGTTGTGGTGCGGTTGTTCTCGCTAGAGGTGAATCAGTGTTGGCGACGATCGGTCGAGCTATTAACCGGTTGTTTCAGGGATACCCACCATGCCCACGAACGTGAAAGGGGACCCACCATGCCCACGAACGTGAAAGGGGGGGGGGGGGGGGGGGGGGGGGGGGGGGATCTGGGTGTGAGGCGATACGCGGCGGTGGCTGGGTGGGACCGTCCCCGGCCGGTGAGGGGGGGCCGCCCGGCGTGCTGGCAGCGCGGTGCGTGGGCGCACGCGCTACAGCCGGCTGGTGGGGGCGGCCAGTGGCAGGCGCGCCGGCCGACGGACGCGGCAGGCGGCGCAGCTGCGCGCCGGCGCCCCCTGCTCGCGGCGCCTTGCGGCCAAAGTAGGTCCTCGCGGGCCCGGTGCGAAGCGCGGTGGCCATCTGCAGTGTGCTGGTCCGATTGAGGACTGTGTGCGCTGAGGATGCGCCGCCGCTCGGCGCTCGGCGCCGCGACGCCGTCTGCTGCTCGGTCGCCCCAGCGGTTCTCGCAGGTGGTTTGTATCGCAGCTGTGCGGACGTGTTGGCGCGTGCGCTGTGCTGGGAGAGTTCGCTTCGGCACCCAAGTGGGGCTTTTGTCCTTCTGTGGCGCTGGCGTTGGAGCTGCCGGTCAACGTAGGTGGCGCGTGTTGTCTCCCGCCGGCAATGCCACGACAGCACGCTCCCGGGCCTCTGTCGGCAGCGGCAAGCTCAGTTGGGAGCACGGGTGGTCGCACCTAAAGCGTCTACTCGCCTAACTCCGGGCGATTGCGCCTCTCTCGAACCCGACCAAGTACTTAGGTCCTGAGAGGGTTTCGAGGTGTGTTGTGCAGGGGAGCTCAGCCTCCTCCTGTTTGCAGAATAATTGAGCGGACGCTTGCGTGTTCGCGCGGGCCCCCGGGACACACTCCCGGGCGGCCGGCTGCTCAGCTCTAGTTGACGCAGCTCCCTGGTTGATCCTGCCAGTAGTCATATGCTTGTCTCAAAGATTAAGCCATGCATGTCTCAGTACAAGCCGCATTAAGGTGAAACCGCGAATGGCTCATTAAATCAGTTATGGTTCCTTAGATCGTACCCACGTTACTTGGATAACTGTGGTAATTCTAGAGCTAATACATGCAAACAGAGTCCCGACCAGAGATGGAAGGGACGCTTTTATTAGATCAAAACCAATCGGTCGGCTCGTCCGGTCCGTTTGCCTTGGTGACTCTGAATAACTTTGGGCTGATCGCACGGTCCTCGTACCGGCGACGCATCTTTCAAATGTCTGCCTTATCAACTGTCGATGGTAGGTTCTGCGCCTACCATGGTTGTAACGGGTAACGGGGAATCAGGGTTCGATTCCGGAGAGGGAGCCTGAGAAACGGCTACCACATCCAAGGAAGGCAGCAGGCGCGCAAATTACCCACTCCCGGCACGGGGAGGTAGTGACGAAAAATAACGATACGGGACTCATCCGAGGCCCCGTAATCGGAATGAGTACACTTTAAATCCTTTAACGAGTATCTATTGGAGGGCAAGTCTGGTGCCAGCAGCCGCGGTAATTCCAGCTCCAATAGCGTATATTAAAGTTGTTGCGGTTAAAAAGCTCGTAGTTGGATTTGTGTCCCACGCTGTTGGTTCACCGCCCGTCGGTGTTTAACTGGCATGTATCGTGGGACGTCCTGCCGGTGGGGCGAGCCGAAGGCGTGCGACCGCCTCGTGCGTGCTCGTGCGTCCCGAGGCGGACCCCGTTGAAATCCTACCAGGGTGCTCTTTATTGAGTGTCTCGGTGGGCCGGCACGTTTACTTTGAACAAATTAGAGTGCTTAAAGCAGGCAAGCCCGCCTGAATACTGTGTGCATGGAATAATGGAATAGGACCTCGGTTCTATTTTGTTGGTTTTCGGAACCCGAGGTAATGATTAATAGGGACAGGCGGGGGCATTCGTATTGCGACGTTAGAGGTGAAATTCTTGGATCGTCGCAAGACGAACAGAAGCGAAAGCATTTGCCAAGTATGTTTTCATTAATCAAGAACGAAAGTTAGAGGTTCGAAGGCGATCAGATACCGCCCTAGTTCTAACCATAAACGATGCCAGCCAGCGATCCGCCGCAGTTCCTCCGATGACTCGGCGGGCAGCCTCCGGGAAACCAAAGCTTTTGGGTTCCGGGGGAAGTATGGTTGCAAAGCTGAAACTTAAAGGAATTGACGGAAGGGCACCACCAGGAGTGGAGCCTGCGGCTTAATTTGACTCAACACGGGAAACCTCACCAGGCCCGGACACCGGAAGGATTGACAGATTGATAGCTCTTTCTTGATTCGGTGGGTGGTGGTGCATGGCCGTTCTTAGTTGGTGGAGCGATT
>NW_026047451.1:2500-7500 GCF_023864345.2 Schistocerca serialis cubense
GGTCCACCCAGAAAACACAATATCCCACCCTTCCGACATCCGCACATTGCTCAGCTAAGCCACGAACACCCACACATGTCCTACACAGTGGTGCACCCAACATCACAATACTGCCTCCTGTCACAGCACACAAACAATGGCAGGAATGAAAGACACAGATCTGCCACAACCATGGAATCGGAGCGCCGCCTGTCATGAGCCAAAAGTGCATCCTGACGTGACAAATCGGATAATACCGCAGGCATCCAATTACGATAATCACTATCAACGAACCTGCCGCCCCCCCCCCCCCAATACACCTTTCCCTACAACAATGTGTATCTGAACCTACGCTATATCGTACCTTAACCTAACCTATATCGTACCTTAACCTAACCTATATCGTACCTTAACCTAACCTATATCGTACCTTAACCTAACCTATATCGTACCTTAACCTAACCTATATCGTACCTTAACCTAACCTATATCGTACCTTAACCTAACCTATATCGTACCTTAACCTAACCTATATCGTACCTTAACCTAACCTATATCGTACCTTAACCTAACCTATATCGTGCCTTAACCTAACCTATATCGTGCCTTAACCTAACCTATATCGTGCCTTAACCTAACCTATATCGTGCCTTAACCTAACCTATATCGTGCCTTAACCTAACCTATATCGTGCCTTAACCTAACCTATATCGTGCCTTAACCTAACCTATATCGTGCCTTAACCTAACCTAATTTGTGCCTTAACCTAACCTAATTTGTGCCTTAACCTAACCTAATTTGTGCCTTAACCTAACCTAATTTGTGCCTTAACCTAACCTAATTTGTGCCTTAACCTAACCTAATTTGTGCCTTAACCTAACCTAATTTGTGCCTTAACCTAACCTAATTTGTGCCTTAACCTAACCTAATTTGTGCCTTAACCTAACCTAATTTGTGCCGTAACCTAACCTAATTTGTGCCGTAACGTAACCCATGTTGTGCCGTAACGTAACCCATGTTGTGCCGTAACGTAACCCATGTTGTGCCGTAACGTAACCCATGTTGTGCCGTAACGTAACCCATGTTGTGCCGTAACGTAACCCATGTTGTGCCGTAACGTAACCCATGTTGTGCCGTAACGTAACCCATGTTGTGCCTTAACCTAACCCATGTTGTGCCTTAACCTAACCCATGTTGTGCCTTAACCTAACCCATGTTGTGCCTTAACCTAACCCACGTTGTGCCTTAACCTAACCCACGTTGTGCCTTAACCTAACCTACGTTGTGCCTTAACCTAACCTACGTTGTGCCTTAACCTAACCCATGTTGTGCCTTAACCTAACCCATGTTGTGCCTTAACCTAACCCATGTTGTGCCTTAACCTAACCCATGTTGTGCCTTAACCTAACCCATGTTGTGCCTTAACCTAACCCATGGTGTGCCTTAACCTAACCCATGGTGTGCCTTAACCTAACCCATGTTGTGCCTTAACCTAACCCATGTTGTGCCTTAACCTAACCCACGTTGTGCCTTAACCTAACCCACGTTGTGCCTTAACCTAACCCACGTTGTGCCTTAACCTAACCCACGTTGTGCCTTAACCTAACCCACGTTGTGCCTTAACCTAACCTACGTTGTGCCTTAACCTAACCCATGTTGTGCCTTAACCTAACCCATGTTGTGCCTTAACCTAACCCATGTTGTGCCTTAACCTAACCCATGGTGTGCCTTAACCTAACCCATGGTGTGCCTTAACCTAACCCATGGTGTGCCTTAACCTAACCCATGGTGTGCCTTAACCTAACCCATGTTGTGCCTTAACCTAACCCATGTTGTGCCTTAACCTAACCCATGTTGTGCCTTAACCTAACCCATGTTGTGCCTTAACCTAACCCATGTTGTGCCTTAACCTAACCCATGTTGTGCCTTAACCTAACCCATGTTGTGCCTTAACCTAACCCATGTTGTGCCTTAACCTAACCCATGTTGTGCCTTAACCTAACCCATGTTGTGCCTTAACCTAACCCATGTTGTGCCTTAACCTAACCCATGTTGTGCCTTAACCTAACCCATGTTGTGCCTTAACCTAACCCATGTTGTGCCTTAACCTAACCCATGTTGTGCCTTAACCTAACCCATGTTGTGCCTTAACCTAACCCATGTTGTGCCTTAACCTAACCCATGTTGTGCCTTAACCTAACCCATGTTGTGCCTTAACCTAACCCATGTTGTGCCTTAACCTAACCCATGTTGTGCCTTAACCTAACCCATGTTGTGCCTTAACCTAACCCATGTTGTGCCTTAACGTAACCCATGTTGTGCCTTAACGTAACCCATGTTGTGCCTTAACCTAACCTATAATGTGCCTTAACCTAACCTAAAGTGCGCCGTAACCTAAACTATATTGCGCCTTAACCTGACGCACGTTGTCGCTGAACCTGCTCTGTAATTGTTATGCAACCCGTTAAAGTAGTGTAGTGTTGCCTAACCGCAACCCTCGCAATATAGTTCGCTACTCGCACTGCCCGGTCCCCTGTGTATCGCGTCATGTTAAACACCTTGCAGGTGTTGCTGACTTTCCACATGCTCCTGCTATACACTGTAGTGTGGATAGCAGCAGGACGTACATGCCCCCCCCCCTTCCCCCCTGCCTTCGCAAGCTGGTCGGTGAGAAGTTTGCATGTTCAATGCCCTTCGCATGCCGACGTACTCAGCCTACGTTGTGGTACGGCCTGTCACCTGTCCGCCGATGTACGCAAAACCCACAAACTGTACTGCACATTGCTCCGTATGTACTGAATGATACATCGTGGCCCATGTGACCGTATGACGACAGCGCCTAGCAACGGCGGACCATACAGTCCAAATATTGTGCACGCAGCTACGTGTCGTCTCCCTATAAGAGCTGGATTGCAGTGTGGTACGCCATACAGACGTGTGGGAGGAACGGACGCCCTGGATGGCGATCAGCATGAGCAGTCTGTTGATGTAGTGGAGCGTGTATTCGGACGTAGTCGTCTCTTCTCACACACCGTGATAGCATGTTGCACCGCGTTCCACATCTGCGACATGCTGCAGAGGCGGGCTGACAGTCGTTCGCGCAATGGACACCGCATACGTACGGGGTCTACCTTCCACGTGTTCTCTAGGCGTGCACATGTTGTTGCGTCTATGTGGGCAGACGTAGTGTGTTGTGACACCTGACACAGGCATGCAATACTCGTTGCAAATGGCGATGGACGTGTACGTTTGCTGGTGACGTTACGCAAATGAACAACCGGTAACCCGTTGTGGTGCGGTTGTTCTCGCTAGAGGTGAATCAGTGTTGGCGACGATCGGTCGAGCTATTAACCGGTTGTTTCAGGGATACCCACCATGCCCACGAACGTGAAAGGGGACCCACCATGCCCACGAACGTGAAAGGGGATCTGGGTGTGAGGCGATACGCGGCGGTGGCTGGGTGGGACCGTCCCCGGCCGGTGAGGGGGGGCCGCCCGGCGTGCTGGCAGCGCGGTGCGTGGGCGCACGCGCTACAGCCGGCTGGTGGGGGCGGCCGGTGGCAGGCGCGCCGGCCGACGGACGCGGCAGGCGGCGCAGCTGCGCGCCGGCGCCCCCTGCTCGCGGCGCCTTGCGGCCAAAGTAGGTCCTCGCGGGCCCGGTGCGAAGCGCGGTGGCCATCTGCAGTGTGCTGGTCCGATTGAGGACTTTGTGCGCTGAGGATGCGCCGCCGCCCGGCGCTCGGCGCCGCGACGCCGTCTGCTGCTCGGTCGCCCCAGCGGTTCTCGCAGGTGGTTTGTATCGCAGCTGTGCGGACGTGTTGGCGCGTGCGCTGTGCTGGGAGAGTTCGCTTCGGCACCCAAGTAGGGCTTTTGTCCTTCTGTGGCGCTGGCGTTGGAGCTGCCGGTCACCGTAGGTGGCGCGTGTTGTCTCCCGCCGGCAATGCCACGACAGCACGCTCCCGGGCCTCTGTCGGCAGCGGCAAGCTCAGTTGGGAGCACGGGTGGTCGCACCTAAAGCGTCTACTCGCCTAACTCCGGGCGATTGCGCCTCTCTCGAACCCGACCAAGTACTTAGGACGGCGCTGCGCGCCGCCGGGACCTGAGAGGGTTTCGAGGTGTGTTGTGCAGGGGAGCTCAGCCTCCTCCTGTTTGCAGAATAATTGAGCGGACGCTTGCGTGTTCGCGCGGGCCCCCGGGACACACTCCCGGGCGGCCGGCTGCTCAGCTCTAGTTGACGCAGCTCCCTGGTTGATCCTGCCAGTAGTCATATGCTTGTCTCAAAGATTAAGCCATGCATGTCTCAGTACAAGCCGCATTAAGGTGAAACCGCGAATGGCTCATTAAATCAGTTATGGTTCCTTAGATCGTACCCACGTTACTTGGATAACTGTGGTAATTCTAGAGCTAATACATGCAAACAGAGTCCCGACCAGAGATGGAAGGGACGCTTTTATTAGATCAAAACCAATCGGTCGGCTCGTCCGGTCCGTTTGCCTTGGTGACTCTGAATAACTTAGGGCTGATCGCACGGTCCTCGTACCGGCGACGCATCTTTCAAATGTCTGCCTTATCAACTGTCGATGGTAGGTTCTGCGCCTACCATGGTTGTAACGGGTAACGGGGAATCAGGGTTCGATTCCGGAGAGGGAGCCTGAGAAACGGCTACCACATCCAAGGAAGGCAGCAGGCGCGCAAATTACCCACTCCCGGCACGGGGAGGTAGTGACGAAAAATAACGATACGGGACTCATCCGAGGCCCCGTAATCGGAATGAGTACACTTTAAATCCTTTAACGAGTATCTATTGGAGGGCAAGTCTGGTGCCAGCAGCCGCGGTAATTCCAGCTCCAATAGCGTATATTAAAGTTGTTGCGGTTAAAAAGCTCGTAGTTGGATTTGTGTCCCACGCTGTTGGTTCACCGCCCGTCGGTGTTTAACTGGCATGTATCGTGGGACGTCCTGCCGGTGGGGCGAGCCGAAGGCGTGCGACCGCCTCGTGCGTGCTCGTGCGTCCCGAGGCGG
>NW_026047451.1:10000-20000 GCF_023864345.2 Schistocerca serialis cubense
GCGGGCCTCGGTTCGCGTCTGTTGGGCAGAGCCCCGGTGTCCTGGCTGGCTGCCCGGCGGTATATCTGGAGGAGTCGATTCGCCCCTTTGGGCGCTCGGGCTCCCGGCAAGCGCGCGCGGTTCTTCCCGGATGACGGACCTACCTGGCCCGGCCCCGGACCCGCGCCGCTGTTGGCTCGGGATGCTCTCGGGCGGAATAATCGCTCCCGTCAGCGGCGCTTCAGCTTTGGACAATTTCACGACCCGTCTTGAAACACGGACCAAGGAGTCTAACATGTGCGCGAGTCATTGGGCTGTACGAAACCTAAAGGCGTAATGAAAGTGAAGGTCTCGCCTTGCGCGGGCCGAGGGAGGATGGGGCTTCCCCGCCCTTCACGGGGCGGCGGCCTCCGCACTCCCGGGGCGTCTCGTCCTCATTGCGAGGTGAGGCGCACCTAGAGCGTACACGTTGGGACCCGAAAGATGGTGAACTATGCCTGGCCAGGACGAAGTCAGGGGAAACCCTGATGGAGGTCCGTAGCGATTCTGACGTGCAAATCGATCGTCGGAGCTGGGTATAGGGGCGAAAGACTAATCGAACCATCTAGTAGCTGGTTCCCTCCGAAGTTTCCCTCAGGATAGCTGGTGCTCGTACGAGTCTCATCCGGTAAAGCGAATGATTAGAGGCCTTGGGGCCGAAACGACCTCAACCTATTCTCAAACTTTAAATGGGTGAGATCTCCGGCTTGCTTGATATGCTGAAGCCGCGAGCAAACGACTCGGATCGGAGTGCCAAGTGGGCCACTTTTGGTAAGCAGAACTGGCGCTGTGGGATGAACCAAACGCCGAGTTAAGGCGCCCGAATCGACGCTCATGGGAAACCATGAAAGGCGTTGGTTGCTTAAGACAGCAGGACGGTGGCCATGGAAGTCGGAATCCGCTAAGGAGTGTGTAACAACTCACCTGCCGAAGCAACTAGCCCTGAAAATGGATGGCGCTGAAGCGTCGTGCCTATACTCGGCCGTCAGTCTGGCAGTCATGGCCGGTCCTTGCGGCCGGCCGCGAAGCCCTGACGAGTAGGAGGGTCGCGGCGGTGGGCGCAGAAGGGTCTGGGCGTGAGCCTGCCTGGAGCCGCCGTCGGTGCAGATCTTGGTGGTAGTAGAAAATACTCCAGCGAGGCCCTGGAGGGCTGACGCGGAGAAGGGTTTCGTGTGAACAGCCGTTGCACACGAGTCAGTCGATCCTAAGCCCTAGGAGAAATCCGATGTTGATGGGGGCCGTCATAGCATGATGCACTTTGTGCTGGCCCCCGTTGGGCGAAAGGGAATCCGGTTCCTATTCCGGAACCCGGCAGCGGAACCGATACAAGTCGGGCCCCTCTTTTAGAGATGCTCGTCGGGGTAACCCAAAAGGACCCGGAGACGCCGTCGGGAGATCGGGGAAGAGTTTTCTTTTCTGCATGAGCGTTCGAGTTCCCTGGAATCCTCTAGCAGGGAGATAGGGTTTGGAACGCGAAGAGCACCGCAGTTGCGGCGGTGTCCCGATCTTCCCCTCGGACCTTGAAAATCCGGGAGAGGGCCACGTGGAGGTGTCGCGCCGGTTCGTACCCATATCCGCAGCAGGTCTCCAAGGTGAAGAGCCTCTAGTCGATAGAATAATGTAGGTAAGGGAAGTCGGCAAATTGGATCCGTAACTTCGGGATAAGGATTGGCTCTGAGGATCGGGGCGTGTCGGGCTTGGTCGGGAAGTGGGTCAGCGCTAACGTGCCGGGCCTGGGCGAGGTGAGTGCCGTAGGGGTGCCGGTAAGTGCGGGCGTTTAGCGCGGGCGTGGTCTGCTCTCGCCGTTGGTCGGCCTCGTGCTGGCCGGCGGTGCAGGATGCGCGCGCCTGCGCGGCGTTCGCGCCCCGGTGCTTCAACCTGCGTGCAGGATCCGAGCTCGGTCCCGTGCCTTGGCCTCCCACGGATCTTCCTTGCTGCGAGGCCGCGTCCGCCTTAGCGTGCTCCTCCGGGGGCGCGCGGGTGCGCGGATTCTCTTCGGCCGCCATTCAACGATCAACTCAGAACTGGCACGGACTGGGGGAATCCGACTGTCTAATTAAAACAAAGCATTGCGATGGCCCTAGCGGGTGTTGACGCAATGTGATTTCTGCCCAGTGCTCTGAATGTCAACGTGAAGAAATTCAAGCAAGCGCGGGTAAACGGCGGGAGTAACTATGACTCTCTTAAACAACCACCATCTGTATTTACAGTGAGCAAGACCTGCCTTCTACCTAAGAAAGGCGACCTGCGCTCTCCATCTAACTGGAGACCAATAACTATCTCATCAATGGTAATACGCCTGGTAAATAAGATCTTGGCTTTCAGGTTGGCTCAGGTCATTTCTATCCATCCTGCCCAGCGGGGCTTCAGGTCCGTTGATGGAATTATGGCGAACGCACTTTCCTTAGATGTTATTATCAAGGAGCATAGGGCTAGAGGAAAGCCAATTTTTGTGGTGGCCCTTGATTTAACGAAAGCCTTCGATCGGGTATCTTGGAGGGCCATACATCAGGCACTGTGGTCTCATGGAGTGGATGACTTGACTCTCGAGTATATATTGTCATCTTACAAAGGACAAACGACCAATCTCCAGCTTGGTAAAGACACCTTTGGAGAAGTTGAGTTTCATAGGGGAGTTAAACAAGGTGATCCACTCAGTCCTGTCATCTTCAATATGGTAATGGACAGGCTCATGGAATCAGTCAACCAGTCCTATGGGGTTGAAGTCAATGGAGAGAAATTTGCTATTCTCGGCTTTGCGGATGACATTGTTCTCCTCTCGTCGACCAGAGAGGGCATGCAGCAACATCTGCGCTGTGTTGAGAGGTTCACGAAGAGCACGGCTTTAGAGGTGAACCCCTCAAAAAGCAAGGCCTTTCAATTTATTAGAGTGGCACACTCCAAACGGTGTGCAGTAGAAACCAAAAGTCTGTTCAAGTTATCTGGCGCTAAAATACCTGCCTTGAACGTGCAAGAACAGCTGCACTACCTGGGTTATACCTTTGAGCACCAGGGAATTCAGACTCCTTCTCCATCTATTCTGTCATCGCTGTTGGACCGCCTGAAACGTGCCGCACTCAAGCCATGGCAAAAGATAACTGTTCTTCATATGTACCTCATACCGAGACTGGTTCACATCTTGCAGAACAGTAACATTACAGCCAAGAAATTAGACTATCTGGACCACCTAATCATACAGTTCGTTAAGGCAACTCTCCATCTGCCTAAGACAACTCCAACGCCATTCCTCCATGCTAGGCAGCGTGATGGTGGCTTGGGTATACCAGCATTAAGGCTGCTGATTGGCTCTGTATTTTACAGGAGAATTCAGCAGTTGTCGTCTCTTAACGACATCCACGTGCAAGCCATCATTAAAACAGAAACCGTGTCCAAGCTCGTAACCAGGCTTAAGAGAATACTAACAGTTAAAGGTTCAGTAGTTAACCCAACATCTGATGGGGTTACAAGATATTGGCGGGCACGGTTACACAAATCCGCACTAGGCCGCGGCTTGGAGTATTGCCAGCACGACTCTGAGTGCAATAAGTGGATCAACGACCCACCACCATTCTGGACAGGTAGGCAGTACATTGGCGCAGTCCATCTGCGAATTGGTTTGTTGCCCACCAGAGGAGCCCCTTATATACAGGGTCCTGCCGCCAACTGCAGAGCAGGAGGTCCTTGCAGGAACAGGAGAGAGACTCTTCAGCATGTCCTCCAACGTTGCCCACTTACGCATTTTGCTAGAATAGATAGGCACGACCGAGTTGGTAGCTCAATTCAAAAAGAACTTGAGCATAAAGGGTACAATGTGATTACAACGCCTTCTATCACACTTATCAACTCGGACCGGTATGTCCCAGACCTTCTAGTCACCCACGATCAGGACTTCAAGCCAGGAACGGGTTTTGGGACAATTATAGAGTCAACCATTACATATGAGTATACCGGGAGTCTCAATCGTGCTGAAACGATCAAGAGACAGAAGTATGAGCAGCCAGCGCTTCTCAGCGCACTCCAGCGGAAATACAATCTGAGTCGCCCACCCGACATTATGCCGCTCGTTGTTGGCGCACGTGGTGCATGGGCACCATGTAATAAGGCTATATGGAGCCGGTTCCATCTTCGCCAGTTCCTTATCAGGGAACTTGTCTGCAACACCATAACAGCAGGTGTTAGAATACACCAGCAGTTCATGCGTACAGTTTGGCGCACGGCTCGACAACAATGAGCACCCTTCCGTGACATCTTTAGAAGGCATTGCTAGGGAAAGACCCGGACATGATTGCTTCCTTGCCCCACCAGTGGCAGTATAATAACTTGGACAAGATAGCCGCGAGGCTGTCCACACACCTAGCCAAATGCCTCGTCATCTAATTAGTGACGCGCATGAATGGATTAACGAGATTCCCGCTGTCCCTATCTACTCGCTGGGAAAGCGGTCTGGGCGTCACCCGGGGGAGGTGTGTTGCCTCCCGACAACTGGGTTAAAACCGCCAGGAGACCCTCTGATTCCCTGAAAATTTGTCTTCAGCAGGGCTCAGAGGAACCTGAGTGGGGCGGGGACCGCAATGTCCTATCCCGTGGCCTTGACGTGGCCCTGGCGCTCAGTACCCCCACAAGATGGGGCGAAGCTAACACGGGAAGGGCCGTCCATGCATGACGTTAAAAGGCTAGCCCTTAACTGGGTGCAACCCACACTGGTCCGCACTGGCCCACCGTGAATTATCAAAAGCGGTGGGTGAGACATGGTCGGTCATGATCCCCCAGTACGTGTGGAGACCCTCCGGGGAACGTAACTCGGGTTTGAGTGCCGCACCGTCTCGTTGATGTAAAACTCCACATATAAGACCCGGACTGACTCCCTTAACACCTTCCGGGCTGCGTCGATAGGTGTGGGTTGTCGTGTGTCAAGGCAGGACGTAAAACTCCCGTCATGGCAGGACGTTAAATGCCCCCAACCCAAGCGAAAGCAAAGGGTGCATGGCGCAGGGGAAGCTGCGTTACGAGAGACATAACAGCTGTCTCTCCTGAGTTGAGCGCGGTGGCGGGGCGGGGGTATGAGGGTAAGTCTCACGACGATCCCGGAACCCTGCGGTCCTGCCACTGCAGTTCCTCACGTCATGGACGACGTTAAAAGTCCCCCAACCCAAAGCGAAAGCAAAGGGTGCATGGCGCAGGGGGAGCTGCGTCAACAAGGACACAACATCTGTCCAGTTCTTCCCACGGCTGTACTCGCTGGGGAGGGATCGTGGCCTGAGCCGGCAAAGGCTCAGCGCCATGTCGGGGATTTCGGCATGCTCCGCCAAACCAGGGCGTGGTAACACGTCCCTGGCTAGGTTAGATGGGGCCAGACCCCCGAAAGTCTGGGGGACCGACCCAGCACCTGAGTAGGGCTGGGTCCAAGGCCTTAGGGTGGAAACTCGGCCTAGTAGGGGGCGAAGGCCGAGAGGTGAATCCGCCTCTCCGGAATGCGCTGGGCATTTGCCGGGGAGGGACGGGTGAAATCCCCAGTGGCACAGTCGTGGAAGGGGACTAGTGCGCTGGAAACGGCGCGCTAAACCCGGCAGCTCACAAAGCTCTTGGTCCAGGGGCGGGACTGGTGAGCGAGCTGCAATTAGCCTCCCCCCATGCCAGAAGAGCCGGTCCGGGGAAAGAGACGGGCTCTCAACTCTTTGGTCTCTCTCAGAATCATGGCGGAAAATACAGAGAGAGAGACTTCCGAGCGATACGAGGTGAATGATGAAAATGAAATAAAGAGCGCAGCCGAAAGGCTAAAGGAGATAAATGCGCTACTGGTGACAGATAAAGGGAAGATGAGCAATGACAGACTAAATGAAATAAAAGACAAGCTGGCCCTATGGGCAATTGCCCAAAGCCAGCTTGAAGGTAGGATACAAGAGCTGGAACGACAAAATAAACAAATAATAGCCGAAAAAACAAAAACATACGCCACAGTAGTGGCAGGAGGACCACAGAAACAACAAATCAATATGAAAGAAAGTATAGAAAAAGTGACAGCAAAACAAGGAGTGGCATTATTTTTGAAGCCAAAAGAAGGACAGAGCGTAAAAGAGGTGAAGGAAATATTCACAAGAGTAATTAATCCAACCAAAGCAAAAGTCAAAATAAACAAAGTAGTAGTTGCAAAAAATGCAGTCATAGTGGAAACTCCCACCCAACAGGATAGGAACACAATAATGGGGCACAAAGATTTACAGAGATCGGTAATATGTGAGAGGACAAAGAAAAGATGGCCATTAATGACTGTATTTGATGTGTCAAATAGGTTGACACCAGAGGAACTAACGGAGTGTATTTACACTCAGAATTTTGAAGAAAAAATGAGCCCACAAGACTTCAAAAAGGAATTTAGACCAAAATTTAGAATGGGGAGAAAAGACAGAGATACGGGACATCAAGTAGTTGAGGTTTCCCCAACATTGAGAAAAGAACTCATACAAAATGGTAGAGTATATGTGGAGTATAGTTCAGTCGCGGTCAAAGATTATTGCGTGGTACCCAGGTGTCACAGATGTATGGATCTGGGTCACGTACAGAAGTACTGTACCTGGGGTGACCCCACCTGTGGTCACTGTGGAACGGACAACCACAACAAGAAAGAGTGCCCAGAGAAGAACAGACCTGAGACATGTATACCATGCAATAGAAGGGGAAAAAGAAAATGTAGAGCACCAAACTCCAAAGAATGCCCCACGTATCAGCTGTTACTAGGAAGACTTATACAAAGGACAGATTATGGAGATTAACCCCCAAGAGAAAAGAAAGAAGCATAAATCACCAAGCAAGCAACTAAGAGATACGCTAAGGGGCATGAAAATCAGAGAAGCAGTAGGGGCAAGGGAAAAAGATGCAAAAGAAATCACAGATAAACAACCTGAAAATAAGGGAACAACAAAAAACACACGGGATAACAAACGGGATAACAATCAACACAAAACATGTACAGCACAAAACTGTATTGCCAATACTCCCATTGAAAGAACACCAACACAAGGGCGACCTCGGTCGCCCGTTTTTTATGACAAGAAAATGCAGACGGAGAGCGGAGATAGAAAGCAAGAGGTGCCCAAGACACAACGAGAAACACTGATACAAGACAAGAAACAAAATACAACAAGGGATGTACAAGTACAAACAATAAGCATGATAGACGCACAAGTACAAACAATGAACACGCAAGAAGCACAAGTACAAACAGAAGGGCGACCTCGGTCGCCCATTTTTCATGAAAAGAAAATGCCGATGGAGGGCAGAGATGGGCGACCAGAGGCGCCCAGGACACAACACACTACACCAACACAGAGACAAAACAAAGACATAGAAAAGAACAACATAGGAAAGAAATACGGACGACCTCGGTCGTCCGTTTTTAATGAAAAGAAAACGCCGATGAAGGGCGAGGACGGACGACCGAGCTCGCCCAAAAGAGACCACTCAGAACACATAAAAGATAAAAACAATCAGTCAAGCAAGAGTGACACATATAATGCAATGGACCCAAAGAACACTTATAAGATATGCGAAAACGCACTGCAGATGGCAAGACTAGAAGAACCCGGTCTGCTAACCACTGCATTACGCCAACTAGTGAGAGTGGGGCACACAAACGGCTCGAGAATTACTTATCCAGCTTTGGCGGACGTTGACTGCATTCAGCTAGCCGCGGCCGGAATCCCCACGGAACACGAACAATTACAGGAAATAGTAAAGCAAGTATACGAAAGAAGAGGCGTAAAATACAATTTGGAAAATATATATATACAAATGGTAACAACATACGGCCGAATAGGATTTGACCCCAATAAGACATGGCCAGAAGATCATTACCATACATATCATCCGTAATGGATCTTTTAGTTCTCCAAATTAATACAATGAGAAGCGTACAAGTAAACTACGAGTTGCGTAAATTAGCAGAAGAACTTAAAGCTGACATACTATGCTTGCAAGAACCGTACTCCCGGGAGGGTAAAATCCCAGGAATGACAGCCACGGCTCAAATAATCATGAAGGGAGAAAGACCAATGTCTGCAATAGTAATTTTAAATAGTAATATAAGAACAATAGTATTAAATCAATTTACAAATGAACATGTTGTAACAATCGAAGTACACGCCAAAAACACTAAGTGGTATTTAGTATCAATATATTGTCAGTATAGAGAGCCAATAACTATGTACCTAGAACAACTAAAGGAAATATGTAGAACTCTACAGGGCCATCAAGTAATCATAGCAATGGATGCAAACGCAAAGTCATTCCTGTGGCACAGCGGAGAACAAGACGAAAAAGGTCAGGAATTAGAAGATGCAATAAGTGAATTAAATCTAGATATAATAAACGCACCTAGCGAGATACCAACATATTCAAATAGAGCAGGGGCAAAAACAAATATAGATGTAACACTGGCAAATAACAGGGCTACCAATAAAATAGATAAATGGGAGGTATTGGAGAATGCAACGACCAGTGATCATAATGTAATAAAGTATATACTAAAATCAGAACAGAATGTGGCGCCACAGGAATGGCTTTCAGAATATGACTATAAAAAGGTAGACTGGGAAAGACTCTCCCGGGAGTACAGCCCGCCAGAGCTGGATGAGGATCTCGAGGTTGATGAAACAGCGGAGCAGATAGTTCAAAGTATAAAGGAAGTAATAGAAGCAGTCGTACCAAAGAGAAGCAGAGTCCAAAGCGTGCACCCGGCACCATGGACTCCAGAACTAAGTGACCTACGTCAGGCTACGCGCAGGGCAAGACGCAGGTATCAGCGCACATTTAACCCACAAGACAGGGAGCATAGACTGCGTATATACAGACAACTAAGGGAGAGATATAGAAGAGAAATTATAGAAGTTAGAAAAAGAAGCTGGGAAAATTTCGTAAGAAATAACCTGGCAATGGATCCCTGGGGAAAGCCATACAAGTTAGCTAGGGAAAAAATAAGAGCTCCAACAGTCTTATCATCTATAAGAATACCAGGCGAAAATAGAATGACCACAACCAGACAAGAAACAATAACGGTGCTCCTCCAAGCCCTGCTACCGGATGATGATCCCTCTGAGGACACACCGGAGCAGGCGGCTATAAGAGAGAGAGCACAAGAAGAATACAACAACAATACAATGGTCTACCCCTTCTCACCGCAGGAGGTGGTAGACGTAATATCAAACCTAAAAAGAGGAAAATCTCCCGGACCCGACAGGGTCACGGTTGAGGTACTTCAAGCAATAAAAGGAAAAATAGCCCCGATACTGGCAAACCTATATAATAAATGTCTGGAAAGAGGTACTTTTCCAAGGAGATGGAAAAGAGCAGAAATAATAATACTAAAGAAGCCAGACAAGGACCCAACAGAACACAAAGCATACAGGCCAATATGTCTGCTAGATACCTTGGGCAAAGCCCTTGAGAAATTGCTCTGTGCGAGATTGACTGGTCACCGGGAAATGGCAGGAATGCACGAATGGCAATTCGGTTTCCGCCGTGGAAAATCGACGGAAGACGCCATCAACACGGCGGCCGAACTTGTCAGCTCGTCGAACTGCACATATGTTCTAGGAGTGATGGTGGACATCTCAGGGGCGTTTGATAATCTGTGGTGGCCGGCGCTGTTTACCTGCTTGCAGGATATGCAGTGTCCGGCGGCACTATACAGATGTTTCAAGAGCTACTGTAGAGACCGGGTGGTACAGATGACGTCCCCGAATGCGGTTGTGACCAAGAACATCACTAAAGGATGTCCACAGGGATCAGTTTGCGGCCCCGTATTTTGGGATATAAATATGGAGCCGTTGCTGCATTCCCTGCAGCAGGAAGCATCAGTATTGGGAGCCGTTGCATACGCGGACGACCTGCTAATCTTAACACATGGTAATAGCCGACTACAACTAGAAGGGCGAAGTAGAAACATAATGGATATCCTGAGTGCCTGGTGTAGGAATTCTAAAATGGC
>NW_026047451.1:25000-30000 GCF_023864345.2 Schistocerca serialis cubense
CCTGTCACAGCACACAAACAATGGCAGGAATGAAAGACACAGATCTGCCACAACCATGGAATCGGAGCGCCGCCTGTCATGAGCCAAAAGTGCATCCTGACGTGACAAATCGGATAATACCGCAGGCATCCAATTACGATAATCACTATCAACGAACCTGCCGCCCCCCCCCCCCAATACACCTTTCCCTACAACAATGTGTATCTGAACCTACGCTATATCGTACCTTAACCTAACCTATATCGTACCTTAACCTAACCTATATCGTACCTTAACCTAACCTATATCGTACCTTAACCTAACCTATATCGTACCTTAACCTAACCTATATCGTACCTTAACCTAACCTATATCGTACCTTAACCTAACCTATATCGTACCCTAACCTAACCTATATCGTACCTTAACCTAACCTATATCGTACCTTAACCTAACCTATATCGTACCTTAACCTAACCTATATCGTGCCTTAACCTAACCTATATCGTGCCTTAACCTAACCTATATCGTGCCTTAACCTAACCTATATCGTGCCTTAACCTAACCTATATCGTGCCTTAACCTAACCTATATCGTGCCTTAACCTAACCTATATCGTGCCTTAACCTAACCTATATCGTGCCTTAACCTAACCTAATTTGTGCCTTAACCTAACCTAATTTGTGCCTTAACCTAACCTAATTTGTGCCTTAACCTAACCTAATTTGTGCCTTAACCTAACCTAATTTGTGCCTTAACCTAACCTAATTTGTGCCTTAACCTAACCTAATTTGTGCCTTAACCTAACCTAATTTGTGCCTTAACCTAACCTAATTTGTGCCTTAACCTAACCTAATTTGTGCCGTAACCTAACCTAATTTGTGCCGTAACGTAACCCATGTTGTGCCGTAACGTAACCCATGTTGTGCCGTAACGTAACCCATGTTGTGCCGTAACGTAACCCATGTTGTGCCGTAACGTAACCCATGTTGTGCCGTAACGTAACCCATGTTGTGCCGTAACGTAACCCATGTTGTGCCTTAACCTAACCCATGTTGTGCCTTAACCTAACCCATGTTGTGCCTTAACCTAACCCATGTTGTGCCTTAACCTAACCCATGTTGTGCCTTAACCTAACCCACGTTGTGCCTTAACCTAACCTACGTTGTGCCTTAACCTAACCTACGTTGTGCCTTAACCTAACCCATGTTGTGCCTTAACCTAACCCATGTTGTGCCTTAACCTAACCCATGTTGTGCCTTAACCTAACCCATGTTGTGCCTTAACCTAACCCATGTTGTGCCTTAACCTAACCCATGGTGTGCCTTAACCTAACCCATGGTGTGCCTTAACCTAACCCATGTTGTGCCTTAACCTAACCCATGTTGTGCCTTAACCTAACCCACGTTGTGCCTTAACCTAACCCACGTTGTGCCTTAACCTAACCCACGTTGTGCCTTAACCTAACCCACGTTGTGCCTTAACCTAACCCACGTTGTGCCTTAACCTAACCTACGTTGTGCCTTAACCTAACCCATGTTGTGCCTTAACCTAACCCATGTTGTGCCTTAACCTAACCCATGTTGTGCCTTAACCTAACCCATGGTGTGCCTTAACCTAACCCATGGTGTGCCTTAACCTAACCCATGGTGTGCCTTAACCTAACCCATGGTGTGCCTTAACCTAACCCATGTTGTGCCTTAACCTAACCCATGTTGTGCCTTAACCTAACCCATGTTGTGCCTTAACCTAACCCATGTTGTGCCTTAACCTAACCCATGTTGTGCCTTAACCTAACCCATGTTGTGCCTTAACCTAACCCATGTTGTGCCTTAACCTAACCCATGTTGTGCCTTAACCTAACCCATGTTGTGCCTTAACCTAACCCATGTTGTGCCTTAACCTAACCCATGTTGTGCCTTAACCTAACCCATGTTGTGCCTTAACCTAACCCATGTTGTGCCTTAACCTAACCCATGTTGTGCCTTAACCTAACCCATGTTGTGCCTTAACCTAACCCATGTTGTGCCTTAACCTAACCCATGTTGTGCCTTAACCTAACCCATGTTGTGCCTTAACCTAACCCATGTTGTGCCTTAACCTAACCCATGTTGTGCCTTAACCTAACCCATGTTGTGCCTTAACCTAACCCATGTTGTGCCTTAACCTAACCCATGTTGTGCCTTAACCTAACCCATGTTGTGCCTTAACCTAACCCATGTTGTGCCTTAACCTAACCCATGTTGTGCCTTAACCTAACCCATGTTGTGCCTTAACCTAACCCATGTTGTGCCTTAACCTAACCCATGTTGTGCCTTAACCTAACCCATGTTGTGCCTTAACCTAACCCATGTTGTGCCTTAACCTAACCCATGTTGTGCCTTAACCTAACCCATGTTGTGCCTTAACCTAACCCATGTTGTGCCTTAACGTAACCCATGTTGTGCCTTAACGTAACCCATGTTGTGCCTTAATCTAACCTATAATGTGCCTTAACCTAACCTAAAGTGCGCCGTAACCTAAACTATATTGCGCCTTAACCTGACGCACGTTGTCGCTGAACCTGCTCTGTAATTGTTATGCAACCCGTTAAAGTAGTGTAGTGTTGCCTAACCGCAACCCTCGCAATATAGTTCGCTACTCGCACTGCCCGGTCCCCTGTGTATCGCGTCATGTTAAACACCTTGCAGGTGTTGCTGACTTTCCACATGCTCCTGCTATACACTGTAGTGTGGATAGCAGCAGGACGTACATGCCCCCCCCCCTTCCCCCCTGCCTTCGCAAGCTGGTCGGTGAGAAGTTTGCATGTTCAATGCCCTTCGCATGCCGACGTACTCAGCCTACGTTGTGGTACGGCCTGTCACCTGTCCGCCGATGTACGCAAAACCCACAAACTGTACTGCACATTGCTCCGTATGTACTGAATGATACATCGTGGCCCATGTGACCGTATGACGACAGCGCCTAGCAACGGCGGACCATACAGTCCAAATATTGTGCACGCAGCTACGTGTCGTCTCCCTATAAGAGCTGGATTGCAGTGTGGTACGCCATACAGACGTGTGGGAGGAACGGACGCCCTGGATGGCGATCAGCATGAGCAGTCTGTTGATGTAGTGGAGCGTGTATTCGGACGTAGTCGTCTCTTCTCACACACCGTGATAGCATGTTGCACCGCGTTCCACATCTGCGACATGCTGCAGAGGCGGGCTGACAGTCGTTCGCGCAATGGACACCGCATACGTACGGGGTCTACCTTCCACGTGTTCTCTAGGCGTGCACATGTTGTTGCGTCTATGTGGGCAGACGTAGTGTGTTGTGACACCTGACACAGGCATGCAATACTCGTTGCAAATGGCGATGGACGTGTACGTTTGCTGGTGACGTTACGCAAATGAACAACCGGTAACCCGTTGTGGTGCGGTTGTTCTCGCTAGAGGTGAATCAGTGTTGGCGACGATCGGTCGAGCTATTAACCGGTTGTTTCAGGGATACCCACCATGCCCACGAACGTGAAAGGGGACCCACCATGCCCACGAACGTGAAAGGGGATCTGGGTGTGAGGCGATACGCGGCGGTGGCTGGGTGGGACCGTCCCCGGCCGGTGAGGGGGGGCCGCCCGGCGTGCTGGCAGCGCGGTGCGTGGGCGCACGCGCTACAGCCGGCTGGTGGGGGCGGCCGGTGGCAGGCGCGCCGGCCGACGGACGCGGCAGGCGGCGCAGCTGCGCGCCGGCGCCCCCTGCTCGCGGCGCCTTGCGGCCAAAGTAGGTCCTCGCGGGCCCGGTGCGAAGCGCGGTGGCCATCTGCAGTGTGCTGGTCCGATTGAGGACTTTGTGCGCTGAGGATGCGCCGCCGCCCGGCGCTCGGCGCCGCGACGCCGTCTGCTGCTCGGTCGCCCCAGCGGTTCTCGCAGGTGGTTTGTATCGCAGCTGTGCGGACGTGTTGGCGCGTGCGCTGTGCTGGGAGAGTTCGCTTCGGCACCCAAGTAGGGCTTTTGTCCTTCTGTGGCGCTGGCGTTGGAGCTGCCGGTCACCGTAGGTGGCGCGTGTTGTCTCCCGCCGGCAATGCCACGACAGCACGCTCCCGGGCCTCTGTCGGCAGCGGCAAGCTCAGTTGGGAGCACGGGTGGTCGCACCTAAAGCGTCTACTCGCCTAACTCCGGGCGATTGCGCCTCTCTCGAACCCGACCAAGTACTTAGGACGGCGCTGCGCGCCGCCGGGACCTGAGAGGGTTTCGAGGTGTGTTGTGCAGGGGAGCTCAGCCTCCTCCTGTTTGCAGAATAATTGAGCGGACGCTTGCGTGTTCGCGCGGGCCCCCGGGACACACTCCCGGGCGGCCGGCTGCTCAGCTCTAGTTGACGCAGCTCCCTGGTTGATCCTGCCAGTAGTCATATGCTTGTCTCAAAGATTAAGCCATGCATGTCTCAGTACAAGCCGCATTAAGGTGAAACCGCGAATGGCTCATTAAATCAGTTATGGTTCCTTAGATCGTACCCACGTTACTTGGATAACTGTGGTAATTCTAGAGCTAATACATGCAAACAGAGTCCCGACCAGAGATGGAAGGGACGCTTTTATTAGATCAAAACCAATCGGTCGGCTCGTCCGGTCCGTTTGCCTTGGTGACTCTGAATAACTTAGGGCTGATCGCACGGTCCTCGTACCGGCGACGCATCTTTCAAATGTCTGCCTTATCAACTGTCGATGGTAGGTTCTGCGCCTACCATGGTTGTAACGGGTAACGGGGAATCAGGGTTCGATTCCGGAGAGGGAGCCTGAGAAACGGCTACCACATCCAAGGAAGGCAGCAGGCGCGCAAATTACCCACTCCCGGCACGGGGAGGTAGTGACGAAAAATAACGATACGGGACTCATCCGAGGCCCCGTAATCGGAATGAGTACACTTTAAATCCTTTAACGAGTATCTATTGGAGGGCAAGTCTGGTGCCAGCAGCCGCGGTAATTCCAGCTCCAATAGCGTATATTAAAGTTGTTGCGGTTAAAAAGCTCGTAGTTGGATT
>NW_026047451.1:37500-42500 GCF_023864345.2 Schistocerca serialis cubense
ACAGTCCGAGCCTCCTGGCGTTGCACTCGCAGCCGCAAAAAAACGCTGGGCACATATATGTCTCGGAAGAGTAACGACAGTCCGAGTCTCCTGCGTGGGAAGAGTCTTTCTAGGCCCTGACCCACGGGAAGGGTGTAGCTTCCCCCATCCCGGACATTTGACGTCGTCACACTACCGGTATTGACTAATAGACTGATTGCTGATAATCATTAGCCATACACTGGGGGAAACGGCCGACAGGGGCGGCAACATAGTGGAGCCGCAGTGTCACTAATGTACAGAGATAGAACAGTTTCGACTGGAACTAGAGTAACCGTATACACGGCACTGATTAGTAATAGATGCAGAGCCATCAGAATACAGATAATATATACAACCGTCCCTATACATGCTGAAAGACTCTGCACACAATGAGAACCACACGTCAGCCAGACACTCTTATCACACACTACTCTCTTATCACACACAATATCTAACCACCAGCATGGAAGAACATCCAGTGCATCCTCTCCGCCACATGACACAATCCACACTATCATTACCAGACCGGGAGGTCCACCCAGAAAACACAATATCCCACCCTTCCGACATCCGCACATTGCTCAGCTAAGCCACGAACACCCACACATGTCCTACACAGTGGTGCACCCAACATCACAATACTGCCTCCTGTCACAGCACACAAACAATGGCAGGAATGAAAGACACAGATCTGCCACAACCATGGAATCGGAGCGCCGCCTGTCATGAGCCAAAAGTGCATCCTGACGTGACAAATCGGATAATACCGCAGGCATCCAATTACGATAATCACTATCAACGAACCTGCCGCCCCCCCCCCCCAATACACCTTTCCCTACAACAATGTGTATCTGAACCTACGCTATATCGTACCTTAACCTAACCTATATCGTACCTTAACCTAACCTATATCGTACCTTAACCTAACCTATATCGTACCTTAACCTAACCTATATCGTACCTTAACCTAACCTATATCGTACCTTAACCTAACCTATATCGTACCTTAACCTAACCTATATCGTACCTTAACCTAACCTATATCGTACCTTAACCTAACCTATATCGTACCTTAACCTAACCTATATCGTGCCTTAACCTAACCTATATCGTGCCTTAACCTAACCTATATCGTGCCTTAACCTAACCTATATCGTGCCTTAACCTAACCTATATCGTGCCTTAACCTAACCTATATCGTGCCTTAACCTAACCTATATCGTGCCTTAACCTAACCTATATCGTGCCTTAACCTAACCTAATTTGTGCCTTAACCTAACCTAATTTGTGCCTTAACCTAACCTAATTTGTGCCTTAACCTAACCTAATTTGTGCCTTAACCTAACCTAATTTGTGCCTTAACCTAACCTAATTTGTGCCTTAACCTAACCTAATTTGTGCCTTAACCTAACCTAATTTGTGCCTTAACCTAACCTAATTTGTGCCTTAACCTAACCTAATTTGTGCCGTAACCTAACCTAATTTGTGCCGTAACGTAACCCATGTTGTGCCGTAACGTAACCCATGTTGTGCCGTAACGTAACCCATGTTGTGCCGTAACGTAACCCATGTTGTGCCGTAACGTAACCCATGTTGTGCCGTAACGTAACCCATGTTGTGCCGTAACGTAACCCATGTTGTGCCGTAACGTAACCCATGTTGTGCCTTAACCTAACCCATGTTGTGCCTTAACCTAACCCATGTTGTGCCTTAACCTAACCCATGTTGTGCCTTAACCTAACCCATGTTGTGCCTTAACCTAACCCACGTTGTGCCTTAACCTAACCTACGTTGTGCCTTAACCTAACCTACGTTGTGCCTTAACCTAACCCATGTTGTGCCTTAACCTAACCCATGTTGTGCCTTAACCTAACCCATGTTGTGCGTTAACCTAACCCATGTTGTGCCTTAACCTAACCCATGGTGTGCCTTAACCTAACCCATGGTGTGCCTTAACCTAACCCATGTTGTGCCTTAACCTAACCCACGTTGTGCCTTAACCTAACCCACGTTGTGCCTTAACCTAACCCACGTTGTGCCTTAACCTAACCCACGTTGTGCCTTAACCTAACCCACGTTGTGCCTTAACCTAACCCACGTTGTGCCTTAACCTAACCTACGTTGTGCCTTAACCTAACCCATGTTGTGCCTTAACCTAACCCATGTTGTGCCTTAACCTAACCCATGTTGTGCCTTAACCTAACCCATGGTGTGCCTTAACCTAACCCATGGTGTGCCTTAACCTAACCCATGGTGTGCCTTAACCTAACCCATGTTGTGCCTTAACCTAACCCATGTTGTGCCTTAACCTAACCCATGTTGTGCCTTAACCTAACCCATGTTGTGCCTTAACCTAACCCATGTTGTGCCTTAACCTAACCCATGTTGTGCCTTAACCTAACCCATGTTGTGCCTTAACCTAACCCATGTTGTGCCTTAACCTAACCCATGTTGTGCCTTAACCTAACCCATGTTGTGCCTTAACCTAACCCATGTTGTGCCTTAACCTAACCCATGTTGTGCCTTAACCTAACCCATGTTGTGCCTTAACCTAACCCATGTTGTGCCTTAACCTAACCCATGTTGTGCCTTAACCTAACCCATGTTGTGCCTTAACCTAACCCATGTTGTGCCTTAACCTAACCCATGTTGTGCCTTAACCTAACCCATGTTGTGCCTTAACCTAACCCATGTTGTGCCTTAACCTAACCCATGTTGTGCCTTAACCTAACCCATGTTGTGCCTTAACCTAACCCATGTTGTGCCTTAACCTAACCCATGTTGTGCCTTAACCTAACCCATGTTGTGCCTTAACCTAACCCATGTTGTGCCTTAACCTAACCCATGTTGTGCCTTAACCTAACCCATGTTGTGCCTTAACCTAACCCATGTTGTGCCTTAACCTAACCCATGTTGTGCCTTAACCTAACCCATGTTGTGCCTTAACCTAACCCATGTTGTGCCTTAACCTAACCCATGTTGTGCCTTAACCTAACCCATGTTGTGCCTTAACCTAACCCATGTTGTGCCTTAACCTAACCCATGTTGTGCCTTAACCTAACCCATGTTGTGCCTTAACCTAACCCATGTTGTGCCTTAACGTAACCCATGTTGTGCCTTAACGTAACCCATGTTGTGCCTTAACCTAACCTATAATGTGCCTTAACCTAACCTAAAGTGCGCCGTAACCTAAACTATATTGCGCCTTAACCTGACGCACGTTGTCGCTGAACCTGCTCTGTAATTGTTATGCAACCCGTTAAAGTAGTGTAGTGTTGCCTAACCGCAACCCTCGCAATATAGTTCGCTACTCGCACTGCCCGGTCCCCTGTGTATCGCGTCATGTTAAACACCTTGCAGGTGTTGCTGACTTTCCACATGCTCCTGCTATACACTGTAGTGTGGATAGCAGCAGGACGTACATGCCCCCCCCCCTTCCCCCCTGCCTTCGCAAGCTGGTCGGTGAGAAGTTTGCATGTTCAATGCCCTTCGCATGCCGACGTACTCAGCCTACGTTGTGGTACGGCCTGTCACCTGTCCGCCGATGTACGCAAAACCCACAAACTGTACTGCACATTGCTCCGTATGTACTGAATGATACATCGTGGCCCATGTGACCGTATGACGACAGCGCCTAGCAACGGCGGACCATACAGTCCAAATATTGTGCACGCAGCTACGTGTCGTCTCCCTATAAGAGCTGGATTGCAGTGTGGTACGCCATACAGACGTGTGGGAGGAACGGACGCCCTGGATGGCGATCAGCATGAGCAGTCTGTTGATGTAGTGGAGCGTGTATTCGGACGTAGTCGTCTCTTCTCACACACCGTGATAGCATGTTGCACCGCGTTCCACATCTGCGACATGCTGCAGAGGCGGGCTGACAGTCGTTCGCGCAATGGACACCGCATACGTACGGGGTCTACCTTCCACGTGTTCTCTAGGCGTGCACATGTTGTTGCGTCTATGTGGGCAGACGTAGTGTGTTGTGACACCTGACACAGGCATGCAATACTCGTTGCAAATGGCGATGGACGTGTACGTTTGCTGGTGACGTTACGCAAATGAACAACCGGTAACCCGTTGTGGTGCGGTTGTTCTCGCTAGAGGTGAATCAGTGTTGGCGACGATCGGTCGAGCTATTAACCGGTTGTTTCAGGGATACCCACCATGCCCACGAACGTGAAAGGGGACCCACCATGCCCACGAACGTGAAAGGGGATCTGGGTGTGAGGCGATACGCGGCGGTGGCTGGGTGGGACCGTCCCCGGCCGGTGAGGGGGGGCCGCCCGGCGTGCTGGCAGCGCGGTGCGTGGGCGCACGCGCTACAGCCGGCTGGTGGGGGCGGCCGGTGGCAGGCGCGCCGGCCGACGGACGCGGCAGGCGGCGCAGCTGCGCGCCGGCGCCCCCTGCTCGCGGCGCCTTGCGGCCAAAGTAGGTCCTCGCGGGCCCGGTGCGAAGCGCGGTGGCCATCTGCAGTGTGCTGGTCCGATTGAGGACTTTGTGCGCTGAGGATGCGCCGCCGCCCGGCGCTCGGCGCCGCGACGCCGTCTGCTGCTCGGTCGCCCCAGCGGTTCTCGCAGGTGGTTTGTATCGCAGCTGTGCGGACGTGTTGGCGCGTGCGCTGTGCTGGGAGAGTTCGCTTCGGCACCCAAGTAGGGCTTTTGTCCTTCTGTGGCGCTGGCGTTGGAGCTGCCGGTCACCGTAGGTGGCGCGTGTTGTCTCCCGCCGGCAATGCCACGACAGCACGCTCCCGGGCCTCTGTCGGCAGCGGCAAGCTCAGTTGGGAGCACGGGTGGTCGCACCTAAAGCGTCTACTCGCCTAACTCCGGGCGATTGCGCCTCTCTCGAACCCGACCAAGTACTTAGGACGGCGCTGCGCGCCGCCGGGACCTGAGAGGGTTTCGAGGTGTGTTGTGCAGGGGAGCTCAGCCTCCTCCTGTTTGCAGAATAATTGAGCGGACGCTTGCGTGTTCGCG
>NW_026047451.1:52500-57500 GCF_023864345.2 Schistocerca serialis cubense
ATTAGCCATACACTGGGGGAAACGGCCGACAGGGGCGGCAACATAGTGGAGCCGCAGTGTCACTAATGTACAGAGATAGAACAGTTTCGACTGGAACTAGAGTAACCGTATACACGGCACTGATTAGTAATAGATGCAGAGCCATCAGAATACAGATAATATATACAACCGTCCCTATACATGCTGAAAGACTCTGCACACAATGAGAACCACACGTCAGCCAGACACTCTTATCACACACTACTCTCTTATCACACACAATATCTAACCACCAGCATGGAAGAACATCCAGTGCATCCTCTCCGCCACATGACACAATCCACACTATCATTACCAGACCGGGAGGTCCACCCAGAAAACACAATATCCCACCCTTCCGACATCCGCACATTGCTCAGCTAAGCCACGAACACCCACACATGTCCTACACAGTGGTGCACCCAACATCACAATACTGCCTCCTGTCACAGCACACAAACAATGGCAGGAATGAAAGACACAGATCTGCCACAACCATGGAATCGGAGCGCCGCCTGTCATGAGCCAAAAGTGCATCCTGACGTGACAAATCGGATAATACCGCAGGCATCCAATTACGATAATCACTATCAACGAACCTGCCGCCCCCCCCCCCCCAATACACCTTTCCCTACAACAATGTGTATCTGAACCTACGCTATATCGTACCTTAACCTAACCTATATCGTACCTTAACCTAACCTATATCGTACCTTAACCTAACCTATATCGTACCTTAACCTAACCTATATCGTACCTTAACCTAACCTATATCGTACCTTAACCTAACCTATATCGTACCTTAACCTAACCTATATCGTACCTTAACCTAACCTATATCGTACCTTAACCTAACCTATATCGTACCTTAACCTAACCTATATCGTGCCTTAACCTAACCTATATCGTGCCTTAACCTAACCTATATCGTGCCTTAACCTAACCTATATCGTGCCTTAACCTAACCTATATCGTGCCTTAACCTAACCTATATCGTGCCTTAACCTAACCTATATCGTGCCTTAACCTAACCTATATCGTGCCTTAACCTAACCTATATCGTGCCTTAACCTAACCTAATTTGTGCCTTAACCTAACCTAATTTGTGCCTTAACCTAACCTAATTTGTGCCTTAACCTAACCTAATTTGTGCCTTAACCTAACCTAATTTGTGCCTTAACCTAACCTAATTTGTGCCTTAACCTAACCTAATTTGTGCCTTAACCTAACTTAATTTGTGCCGTAACCTAACCTAATTTGTGCCGTAACGTAACCCATGTTGTGCCGTAACGTAACCCATGTTGTGCCGTAACGTAACCCATGTTGTGCCGTAACGTAACCCATGTTGTGCCGTAACGTAACCCATGTTGTGCCGTAACGTAACCCATGTTGTGCCGTAACGTAACCCATGTTGTGCCGTAACGTAACCCATGTTGTGCCTTAACCTAACCCATGTTGTGCCTTAACCTAACCCATGTTGTGCCTTAACCTAACCCATGTTGTGCCTTAACCTAACCCACGTTGTGCCTTAACCTAACCTACGTTGTGCCTTAACCTAACCTACGTTGTGCCTTAACCTAACCCATGTTGTGCCTTAACCTAACCCATGTTGTGCCTTAACCTAACCCATGTTGTGCCTTAACCTAACCCATGTTGTGCCTTAACCTAACCCATGTTGTGCCTTAACCTAACCCATGGTGTGCCTTAACCTAACCCATGGTGTGCCTTAACCTAACCCATGTTGTGCCTTAACCTAACCCATGTTGTGCCTTAACCTAACCCACGTTGTGCCTTAACCTAACCCACGTTGTGCCTTAACCTAACCCACGTTGTGCCTTAACCTAACCCACGTTGTGCCTTAACCTAACCTACGTTGTGCCTTAACCTAACCCATGTTGTGCCTTAACCTAACCCATGTTGTGCCTTAACCTAACCCATGTTGTGCCTTAACCTAACCCATGGTGTGCCTTAACCTAACCCATGGTGTGCCTTAACCTAACCCATGGTGTGCCTTAACCTAACCCATGGTGTGCCTTAACCTAACCCATGTTGTGCCTTAACCTAACCCATGTTGTGCCTTAACCTAACCCATGTTGTGCCTTAACCTAACCCATGTTGTGCCTTAACCTAACCCATGTTGTGCCTTAACCTAACCCATGTTGTGCCTTAACCTAACCCATGTTGTGCCTTAACCTAACCCATGTTGTGCCTTAACCTAACCCATGTTGTGCCTTAACCTAACCCATGTTGTGCCTTAACCTAACCCATGTTGTGCCTTAACCTAACCCATGTTGTGCCTTAACCTAACCCATGTTGTGCCTTAACCTAACCCATGTTGTGCCTTAACCTAACCCATGTTGTGCCTTAACCTAACCCATGTTGTGCCTTAACCTAACCCATGTTGTGCCTTAACCTAACCCATGTTGTGCCTTAACCTAACCCATGTTGTGCCTTAACCTAACCCATGTTGTGCCTTAACCTAACCCATGTTGTGCCTTAACCTAACCCATGTTGTGCCTTAACCTAACCCATGTTGTGCCTTAACCTAACCCATGTTGTGCCTTAACCTAACCCATGTTGTGCCTTAACCTAACCCATGTTGTGCCTTAACCTAACCCATGTTGTGCCTTAACCTAACCCATGTTGTGCCTTAACCTAACCCATGTTGTGCCTTAACCTAACCCATGTTGTGCCTTAACCTAACCCATGTTGTGCCTTAACCTAACCCATGTTGTGCCTTAACCTAACCCATGTTGTGCCTTAACCTAACCCATGTTGTGCCTTAACCTAACCCATGTTGTGCCTTAACCTAACCCATGTTGTGCCTTAACCTAACCCATGTTGTGCCTTAACCTAACCCATGTTGTGCCTTAACCTAACCCATGTTGTGCCTTAACCTAACCCATGTTGTGCCTTAACCTAACCCATGTTGTGCCTTAACGTAACCCATGTTGTGCCTTAACGTAACCCATGTTGTGCCTTAACCTAACCTATAATGTGCCTTAACCTAACCTAAAGTGCGCCGTAACCTAAACTATATTGCGCCTTAACCTGACGCACGTTGTCGCTGAACCTGCTCTGTAATTGTTATGCAACCCGTTAAAGTAGTGTAGTGTTGCCTAACCGCAACCCTCGCAATATAGTTCGCTACTCGCACTGCCCGGTCCCCTGTGTATCGCGTCATGTTAAACACCTTGCAGGTGTTGCTGACTTTCCACATGCTCCTGCTATACACTGTAGTGTGGATAGCAGCAGGACGTACATGCCCCCCCCCCTTCCCCCCTGCCTTCGCAAGCTGGTCGGTGAGAAGTTTGCATGTTCAATGCCCTTCGCATGCCGACGTACTCAGCCTACGTTGTGGTACGGCCTGTCACCTGTCCGCCGATGTACGCAAAACCCACAAACTGTACTGCACATTGCTCCGTATGTACTGAATGATACATCGTGGCCCATGTGACCGTATGACGACAGCGCCTAGCAACGGCGGACCATACAGTCCAAATATTGTGCACGCAGCTACGTGTCGTCTCCCTATAAGAGCTGGATTGCAGTGTGGTACGCCATACAGACGTGTGGGAGGAACGGACGCCCTGGATGGCGATCAGCATGAGCAGTCTGTTGATGTAGTGGAGCGTGTATTCGGACGTAGTCGTCTCTTCTCACACACCGTGATAGCATGTTGCACCGCGTTCCACATCTGCGACATGCTGCAGAGGCGGGCTGACAGTCGTTCGCGCAATGGACACCGCATACGTACGGGGTCTACCTTCCACGTGTTCTCTAGGCGTGCACATGTTGTTGCGTCTATGTGGGCAGACGTAGTGTGTTGTGACACCTGACACAGGCATGCAATACTCGTTGCAAATGGCGATGGACGTGTACGTTTGCTGGTGACGTTACGCAAATGAACAACCGGTAACCCGTTGTGGTGCGGTTGTTCTCGCTAGAGGTGAATCAGTGTTGGCGACGATCGGTCGAGCTATTAACCGGTTGTTTCAGGGATACCCACCATGCCCACGAACGTGAAAGGGGACCCACCATGCCCACGAACGTGAAAGGGGATCTGGGTGTGAGGCGATACGCGGCGGTGGCTGGGTGGGACCGTCCCCGGCCGGTGAGGGGGGGCCGCCCGGCGTGCTGGCAGCGCGGTGCGTGGGCGCACGCGCTACAGCCGGCTGGTGGGGGCGGCCGGTGGCAGGCGCGCCGGCCGACGGACGCGGCAGGCGGCGCAGCTGCGCGCCGGCGCCCCCTGCTCGCGGCGCCTTGCGGCCAAAGTAGGTCCTCGCGGGCCCGGTGCGAAGCGCGGTGGCCATCTGCAGTGTGCTGGTCCGATTGAGGACTTTGTGCGCTGAGGATGCGCCGCCGCCCGGCGCTCGGCGCCGCGACGCCGTCTGCTGCTCGGTCGCCCCAGCGGTTCTCGCAGGTGGTTTGTATCGCAGCTGTGCGGACGTGTTGGCGCGTGCGCTGTGCTGGGAGAGTTCGCTTCGGCACCCAAGTAGGGCTTTTGTCCTTCTGTGGCGCTGGCGTTGGAGCTGCCGGTCACCGTAGGTGGCGCGTGTTGTCTCCCGCCGGCAATGCCACGACAGCACGCTCCCGGGCCTCTGTCGGCAGCGGCAAGCTCAGTTGGGAGCACGGGTGGTCGCACCTAAAGCGTCTACTCGCCTAACTCCGGGCGATTGCGCCTCTCTCGAACCCGACCAAGTACTTAGGACGGCGCTGCGCGCCGCCGGGACCTGAGAGGGTTTCGAGGTGTGTTGTGCAGGGGAGCTCAGCCTCCTCCTGTTTGCAGAATAATTGAGCGGACGCTTGCGTGTTCGCGCGGGCCCCCGGGACACACTCCCGGGCGGCCGGCTGCTCAGCTCTAGTTGACGCAGCTCCCTGGTTGATCCTGCCAGTAGTCATATGCTTGTCTCAAAGATTAAGCCATGCATGTCTCAGTACAAGCCGCATTAAGGTGAAACCGCGAATGGCTCATTAAATCA
>NW_026047451.1:65000-67500 GCF_023864345.2 Schistocerca serialis cubense
CTATTTTGATGGTTGCTCTGAGACAGCTTGTACGTGCTGGGCACCCAAACGGGAAGAAAATAACATTCCCAACTCTGGAGGATGTTGATTGTATACAGCTGGCATCTTTAAATCTGCCATGTGATCACAAAGAATTACTGATTTTAGTTTACAGGGTCTTTCAGAGACGGGGCAGGGTTTTTGACATAGAAAAGCTTTATAGAGAGATGGTAATGATGTATGGGAGAATTGGTTTTGATCCCTACAAGAAGTGGCCTGAAGATCACTATTATACTAGACATCCGTAATGGCATCTGTCAAGGTTTATCAACTAAATGCCATGAGAAGTAACACCGTCACACAGGAACTTAGAAAAATGAGTGAAGAAAATGAGGTAGATATATTATTAATACAGGAGCCTTACTCCGCCTCTGGCAAGGTCACTGGCTTTCCTGTGACGGCTCAGGTTATTTCAACAGGGGCAAATCCTATGTCTGCCATAATAATTTTGAACAAATTAATTAAAACAACTGTTATAACACAATTTTGTACCTCTCACATCTCAGTAGTTCAAGTAAATCTAATGAACACGACCTGGTATCTAATAAATGTTTATTGTCAATTTAGAGATAATATTGAACCCTATTTGCAACATCTCTCTCGTGTCCTGAGAGCGCTACAAGGAAATCCAGTAATAATAACTATGGACAGCAATGCTAAATCCTCTTTGTGGCATAGTCCAGTGCAAGATGCTCGAGGTAGTGCACTCGAGGACTTGATAATGGAGCACCACCTCCAGGTGGAGAACCTACCTGGAAATCCACCCACATACAGAAGTAGAGCGGGTGCAGAATCATATATTGATGTTACATTATCTACGGAAATGTAAGAGACAAAATCAGAAATTGGCATGTTCACGATGGACAGACAACAAGTGATCATAACTTGATAGAATTTGCAATCTCATTAGGAGTAGTACATGTTTCTGACGAATGGATAATGCAATTAGACTACGGGAAAGCCAATTGGGACCTGCTCGAGGCGGAATGCCGTCCTCCAGAGTTGGGAAATAATGCTTTTGTTCTCGATGAAGCAGTAGAAGCTCTTGTGACCTCTATAAAGACGGCTGTTGCTGCCTCTGTGCCATTAAAGAAGAGGTACATCCGCAGAGCGACAGCTCCGTGGACTCCTGAGCTTACCAGGCTCCGGCAGGGTATGAGGAGAGCTCGTCGTCTCTATCAACGGGCCTTCACCCAGGACGCAAGACAGTATCACTTGTCAATTTACAGGAGACAAAAAAGAAACTTTCAGGAATCATTAACAAAGCACAGACAGAAAAGTTGGGAGGACTTTGTGCACTCGCATCTTGTTTTGGACCCCTGGGGGGTTCCATACAAGATTGTGAGGGAGAAGATCCACTCACCAATGCTCCTGTCAACAGTGAGGATAGCGGACACAGGCATAATGACGACAAACTGGCAACAGACTGCTGAGGAATTACTCAGAGTTCTCTTGCCAGATGACGATCGAGGAAACGACACTGAAAGGCAAGCCATGCTGAGACAGGCAGTTGAGGAGCCATACTATAATGAACTAAATGTCTACCCCTTCTCACAGGAGGAGGTAGTAAATGCAGTAAATTCCTTCGCCAGGCGGAAGGCTCCAGGACCAGACGCAATTCCTGCGGAGGTCCTGCAGCACTTGGTGCGTAAGCTGGCTCCATGTCTCACAGTTATCTTCAACCACTGTCTAGAAACTCAACGCTTCCCAACGAAATGGAAAACTGCGGAGGTCGTCATTATCAAGAAAGATCCGAATAAAGATCCCACAGTTCCTAAGTCCTACAGACCGATCTGTCTGTTGGACGTCCTGGGGAAGACTCTGGAGAAGCTGCTCGTGCATAGACTGTCGAGCCACAGAATACTGCGCGGCATGAGCGAGTTGCAGTACGGCTTTAGGAAGGGTAAATCGACATCAGATGCCATTAACAAAGTAGCCGACACGGCTCGCTCCTCCACCAGTCGGTATGTATTAGGAATCACGGTGGATATATCTGGTGCCTTCGATAGCCTGTGGTGGCCGGCGCTCTTCTCCCGTCTGCGGGAAATTGAGTGTCCGGTGTCACTATATGGCTGTCTGAGGGATTACTGTCAAGATAGAGTTGCTAGGATCTCCGCTCCAGGTGCTGTAGTGTCCAAACCTATAACGAAGGGATGCCCACAGGGTTCGGTCTGTGGTCCCATTTTTTGGGACATAAACATGGACCCTTTGCTGCATGCATTACAGGAAAGCAATGCAGTACTTGGTGCGGTTGCCTATGCTGATGACCTCTTCATAATGGTGGAGGGTAACAGTCGTCTGGAAATTGAAAATCGAGCTGCACTTGCATCGGAAATATTAATGCGGTGGTGCAGTGACTCTAAGTTACAAATTGCACCACATAAGTCATCATATATACTGTTAAAGGGAAAGCTTGCACGTGATCCCACAGTAAGAATAAACAACAGAATAGTGACAAGAC
>NW_026047451.1:72500-80571 GCF_023864345.2 Schistocerca serialis cubense
ACACTATCATTACCAGACCGGGAGGTCCACCCAGAAAACACAATATCCCACCCTTCCGACATCCGCACATTGCTCAGCTAAGCCACGAACACCCACACATGTCCTACACAGTGGTGCACCCAACATCACAATACTGCCTCCTGTCACAGCACACAAACAATGGCAGGAATGAAAGACACAGATCTGCCACAACCATGGAATCGGAGCGCCGCCTGTCATGAGCCAAAAGTGCATCCTGACGTGACAAATCGGATAATACCGCAGGCATCCAATTACGATAATCACTATCAACGAACCTGCCGCCCCCCCCCCCCAATACACCTTTCCCTACAACAATGTGTATCTGAACCTACGCTATATCGTACCTTAACCTAACCTATATCGTACCTTAACCTAACCTATATCGTACCTTAACCTAACCTATATCGTACCTTAACCTAACCTATATCGTACCTTAACCTAACCTATATCGTACCTTAACCTAACCTATATCGTACCTTAACCTAACCTATATCGTACCTTAACCTAACCTATATCGTACCTTAACCTAACCTATATCGTACCTTAACCTAACCTATATCGTACCTTAACCTAACCTATATCGTGCCTTAACCTAACCTATATCGTGCCTTAACCTAACCTATATCGTGCCTTAACCTAACCTATATCGTGCCTTAACCTAACCTATATCGTGCCTTAACCTAACCTATATCGTGCCTTAACCTAACCTATATCGTGCCTTAACCTAACCTATATCGTGCCTTAACCTAACCTAATTTGTGCCTTAACCTAACCTAATTTGTGCCTTAACCTAACCTAATTTGTGCCTTAACCTAACCTAATTTGTGCCTTAACCTAACCTAATTTGTGCCTTAACCTAACCTAATTTGTGCCTTAACCTAACCTAATTTGTGCCTTAACCTAACCTAATTTGTGCCTTAACCTAACCTAATTTGTGCCTTAACCTAACCTAATTTGTGCCGTAACCTAACCTAATTTGTGCCGTAACGTAACCCATGTTGTGCCGTAACGTAACCCATGTTGTGCCGTAACGTAACCCATGTTGTGCCGTAACGTAACCCATGTTGTGCCGTAACGTAACCCATGTTGTGCCGTAACGTAACCCATGTTGTGCCGTAACGTAACCCATGTTGTGCCGTAACGTAACCCATGTTGTGCCTTAACCTAACCCATGTTGTGCCTTAACCTAACCCATGTTGTGCCTTAACCTAACCCATGTTGTGCCTTAACCTAACCCATGTTGTGCCTTAACCTAACCCACGTTGTGCCTTAACCTAACCTACGTTGTGCCTTAACCTAACCTACGTTGTGCCTTAACCTAACCCATGTTGTGCCTTAACCTAACCCATGTTGTGCCTTAACCTAACCCATGTTGTGCCTTAACCTAACCCATGTTGTGCCTTAACCTAACCCATGTTGTGCCTTAACCTAACCCATGGTGTGCCTTAACCTAACCCATGGTGTGCCTTAACCTAACCCATGTTGTGCCTTAACCTAACCCATGTTGTGCCTTAACCTAACCCACGTTGTGCCTTAACCTAACCCACGTTGTGCCTTAACCTAACCCACGTTGTGCCTTAACCTAACCCACGTTGTGCCTTAACCTAACCCACGTTGTGCCTTAACCTAACCTACGTTGTGCCTTAACCTAACCCATGTTGTGCCTTAACCTAACCCATGTTGTGCCTTAACCTAACCCATGTTGTGCCTTAACCTAACCCATGGTGTGCCTTAACCTAACCCATGGTGTGCCTTAACCTAACCCATGGTGTGCCTTAACCTAACCCATGGTGTGCCTTAACCTAACCCATGTTGTGCCTTAACCTAACCCATGTTGTGCCTTAACCTAACCCATGTTGTGCCTTAACCTAACCCATGTTGTGCCTTAACCTAACCCATGTTGTGCCTTAACCTAACCCATGTTGTGCCTTAACCTAACCCATGTTGTGCCTTAACCTAACCCATGTTGTGCCTTAACCTAACCCATGTTGTGCCTTAACCTAACCCATGTTGTGCCTTAACCTAACCCATGTTGTGCCTTAACCTAACCCATGTTGTGCCTTAACCTAACCCATGTTGTGCCTTAACCTAACCCATGTTGTGCCTTAACCTAACCCATGTTGTGCCTTAACCTAACCCATGTTGTGCCTTAACCTAACCCATGTTGTGCCTTAACCTAACCCATGTTGTGCCTTAACCTAACCCATGTTGTGCCTTAACCTAACCCATGTTGTGCCTTAACCTAACCCATGTTGTGCCTTAACCTAACCCATGTTGTGCCTTAACCTAACCCATGTTGTGCCTTAACCTAACCCATGTTGTGCCTTAACCTAACCCATGTTGTGCCTTAACCTAACCCATGTTGTGCCTTAACCTAACCCATGTTGTGCCTTAACCTAACCCATGTTGTGCCTTAACCTAACCCATGTTGTGCCTTAACCTAACCCATGTTGTGCCTTAACCTAACCCATGTTGTGCCTTAACCTAACCCATGTTGTGCCTTAACCTAACCCATGTTGTGCCTTAACCTAACCCATGTTGTGCCTTAACCTAACCCATGTTGTGCCTTAACCTAACCCATGTTGTGCCTTAACCTAACCCATGTTGTGCCTTAACCTAACCCATGTTGTGCCTTAACCTAACCCATGTTGTGCCTTAACCTAACCCATGTTGTGCCTTAACCTAACCCATGTTGTGCCTTAACCTAACCCATGTTGTGCCTTAACCTAACCCATGTTGTGCCTTAACCTAACCCATGTTGTGCCTTAACCTAACCCATGTTGTGCCTTAACCTAACCCATGTTGTGCCTTAACCTAACCCATGTTGTGCCTTAACGTAACCCATGTTGTGCCTTAACGTAACCCATGTTGTGCCTTAACCTAACCTATAATGTGCCTTAACCTAACCTAAAGTGCGCCGTAACCTAAACTATATTGCGCCTTAACCTGACGCACGTTGTCGCTGAACCTGCTCTGTAATTGTTATGCAACCCGTTAAAGTAGTGTAGTGTTGCCTAACCGCAACCCTCGCAATATAGTTCGCTACTCGCACTGCCCGGTCCCCTGTGTATCGCGTCATGTTAAACACCTTGCAGGTGTTGCTGACTTTCCACATGCTCCTGCTATACACTGTAGTGTGGATAGCAGCAGGACGTACATGCCCCCCCCCCTTCCCCCCTGCCTTCGCAAGCTGGTCGGTGAGAAGTTTGCATGTTCAATGCCCTTCGCATGCCGACGTACTCAGCCTACGTTGTGGTACGGCCTGTCACCTGTCCGCCGATGTACGCAAAACCCACAAACTGTACTGCACATTGCTCCGTATGTACTGAATGATACATCGTGGCCCATGTGACCGTATGACGACAGCGCCTAGCAACGGCGGACCATACAGTCCAAATATTGTGCACGCAGCTACGTGTCGTCTCCCTATAAGAGCTGGATTGCAGTGTGGTACGCCATACAGACGTGTGGGAGGAACGGACGCCCTGGATGGCGATCAGCATGAGCAGTCTGTTGATGTAGTGGAGCGTGTATTCGGACGTAGTCGTCTCTTCTCACACACCGTGATAGCATGTTGCACCGCGTTCCACATCTGCGACATGCTGCAGAGGCGGGCTGACAGTCGTTCGCGCAATGGACACCGCATACGTACGGGGTCTACCTTCCACGTGTTCTCTAGGCGTGCACATGTTGTTGCGTCTATGTGGGCAGACGTAGTGTGTTGTGACACCTGACACAGGCATGCAATACTCGTTGCAAATGGCGATGGACGTGTACGTTTGCTGGTGACGTTACGCAAATGAACAACCGGTAACCCGTTGTGGTGCGGTTGTTCTCGCTAGAGGTGAATCAGTGTTGGCGACGATCGGTCGAGCTATTAACCGGTTGTTTCAGGGATACCCACCATGCCCACGAACGTGAAAGGGGACCCACCATGCCCACGAACGTGAAAGGGGATCTGGGTGTGAGGCGATACGCGGCGGTGGCTGGGTGGGACCGTCCCCGGCCGGTGAGGGGGGGCCGCCCGGCGTGCTGGCAGCGCGGTGCGTGGGCGCACGCGCTACAGCCGGCTGGTGGGGGCGGCCGGTGGCAGGCGCGCCGGCCGACGGACGCGGCAGGCGGCGCAGCTGCGCGCCGGCGCCCCCTGCTCGCGGCGCCTTGCGGCCAAAGTAGGTCCTCGCGGGCCCGGTGCGAAGCGCGGTGGCCATCTGCAGTGTGCTGGTCCGATTGAGGACTTTGTGCGCTGAGGATGCGCCGCCGCCCGGCGCTCGGCGCCGCGACGCCGTCTGCTGCTCGGTCGCCCCAGCGGTTCTCGCAGGTGGTTTGTATCGCAGCTGTGCGGACGTGTTGGCGCGTGCGCTGTGCTGGGAGAGTTCGCTTCGGCACCCAAGTAGGGCTTTTGTCCTTCTGTGGCGCTGGCGTTGGAGCTGCCGGTCACCGTAGGTGGCGCGTGTTGTCTCCCGCCGGCAATGCCACGACAGCACGCTCCCGGGCCTCTGTCGGCAGCGGCAAGCTCAGTTGGGAGCACGGGTGGTCGCACCTAAAGCGTCTACTCGCCTAACTCCGGGCGATTGCGCCTCTCTCGAACCCGACCAAGTACTTAGGACGGCGCTGCGCGCCGCCGGGACCTGAGAGGGTTTCGAGGTGTGTTGTGCAGGGGAGCTCAGCCTCCTCCTGTTTGCAGAATAATTGAGCGGACGCTTGCGTGTTCGCGCGGGCCCCCGGGACACACTCCCGGGCGGCCGGCTGCTCAGCTCTAGTTGACGCAGCTCCCTGGTTGATCCTGCCAGTAGTCATATGCTTGTCTCAAAGATTAAGCCATGCATGTCTCAGTACAAGCCGCATTAAGGTGAAACCGCGAATGGCTCATTAAATCAGTTATGGTTCCTTAGATCGTACCCACGTTACTTGGATAACTGTGGTAATTCTAGAGCTAATACATGCAAACAGAGTCCCGACCAGAGATGGAAGGGACGCTTTTATTAGATCAAAACCAATCGGTCGGCTCGTCCGGTCCGTTTGCCTTGGTGACTCTGAATAACTTAGGGCTGATCGCACGGTCCTCGTACCGGCGACGCATCTTTCAAATGTCTGCCTTATCAACTGTCGATGGTAGGTTCTGCGCCTACCATGGTTGTAACGGGTAACGGGGAATCAGGGTTCGATTCCGGAGAGGGAGCCTGAGAAACGGCTACCACATCCAAGGAAGGCAGCAGGCGCGCAAATTACCCACTCCCGGCACGGGGAGGTAGTGACGAAAAATAACGATACGGGACTCATCCGAGGCCCCGTAATCGGAATGAGTACACTTTAAATCCTTTAACGAGTATCTATTGGAGGGCAAGTCTGGTGCCAGCAGCCGCGGTAATTCCAGCTCCAATAGCGTATATTAAAGTTGTTGCGGTTAAAAAGCTCGTAGTTGGATTTGTGTCCCACGCTGTTGGTTCACCGCCCGTCGGTGTTTAACTGGCATGTATCGTGGGACGTCCTGCCGGTGGGGCGAGCCGAAGGCGTGCGACCGCCTCGTGCGTGCTCGTGCGTCCCGAGGCGGACCCCGTTGAAATCCTACCAGGGTGCTCTTTATTGAGTGTCTCGGTGGGCCGGCACGTTTACTTTGAACAAATTAGAGTGCTTAAAGCAGGCAAGCCCGCCTGAATACTGTGTGCATGGAATAATGGAATAGGACCTCGGTTCTATTTTGTTGGTTTTCGGAACCCGAGGTAATGATTAATAGGGACAGGCGGGGGCATTCGTATTGCGACGTTAGAGGTGAAATTCTTGGATCGTCGCAAGACGAACAGAAGCGAAAGCATTTGCCAAGTATGTTTTCATTAATCAAGAACGAAAGTTAGAGGTTCGAAGGCGATCAGATACCGCCCTAGTTCTAACCATAAACGATGCCAGCCAGCGATCCGCCGCAGTTCCTCCGATGACTCGGCGGGCAGCCTCCGGGAAACCAAAGCTTTTGGGTTCCGGGGGAAGTATGGTTGCAAAGCTGAAACTTAAAGGAATTGACGGAAGGGCACCACCAGGAGTGGAGCCTGCGGCTTAATTTGACTCAACACGGGAAACCTCACCAGGCCCGGACACCGGAAGGATTGACAGATTGATAGCTCTTTCTTGATTCGGTGGGTGGTGGTGCATGGCCGTTCTTAGTTGGTGGAGCGATTTGTCTGGTTAATTCCGATAACGAACGAGACTCTAGCCTGCTAACTAGTCGCGTGACATCCTTCGTGCTGTCAGCGATTACTTTTCTTCTTAGAGGGACAGGCGGCTTCTAGCCGCACGAGATTGAGCAATAACAGGTCTGTGATGCCCTTAGATGTTCTGGGCCGCACGCGCGCTACACTGAAGGAATCAGCGTGTCTTCCTAGGCCGAAAGGTCGGGGTAACCCGCTGAACCTCCTTCGTGCTAGGGATTGGGGCTTGCAATTGTTCCCCATGAACGAGGAATTCCCAGTAAGCGCGAGTCATAAGCTCGCGTTGATTACGTCCCTGCCCTTTGTACACACCGCCCGTCGCTACTACCGATTGAATGATTTAGTGAGGTCTTCGGACTGGTACGCGGCATTGACTCTGTCGTTGCCGATGCTACCGGAAAGATGACCAAACTTGATCATTTAGAGGAAGTAAAAGTCGTAACAAGGTTTCCGTAGGTGAACCTGCGGAAGGATCATTACCGACTAGACTGCATGTCTTTCGATGTGCGTGTCGTGTCGCGCAACACGCTACCTGTACGGCTCGCAGTAGCTGTGCGCCGCGTGCGGAACCACGCGTTCGTCTCAAAACTAACGGCAATGTTGTGTGGTACGAGCGCTGAAGCGCTGGAGCGGCTGGCCTGCGGCACCTGGCGCCTGGCGCCGGTTTTGAATGACTTTCGCCCGAGTGCCTGTCCGCTCCGGTGTGGAGCCGTACGACGCCCATCGGCCGTGAGGCCGTTGGACACTGAACGCTGGAACAGGGGCCGCCACACGCCTCAGTCCCGCCTATGCAACTGTCTTGAAAGAGATAGTGGAAACTACGAAAAGATCACCCAGGACGGTGGATCACTCGGCTCGTGGGTCGATGAAGAACGCAGCAAATTGCGCGTCGACATGTGAACTGCAGGACACATGAACATCGACGTTTCGAACGCACATTGCGGTCCATGGATTCCGTTCCCCGGGCCACGTCTGGCTGAGGGTCGGCTACGTATACTGAAGCGCGCGGCGTTTGCCCCGCTTCGCAGACCTGGGAGTGTCGTGGCCGCCTGTGGGGCCGGCCGCGTCTCCTTAAACGTGCGATGCGCGCCCGTCGCCTGGCGGTTCGCATACCGGTACTTACTCGGTAGCGTGCACAGCCGGCTGGCGGTGTGGCGTGCGACACCTCGTACAACGACCTCAGAGCAGGCGAGACTACCCGCTGAATTTAAGCATATTACTAAGCGGAGGAAAAGAAACTAACAAGGATTCCCCCAGTAGCGGCGAGCGAACAGGGAAGAGTCCAGCACCGAACCCCGCAGGCTGCCGCCTGTCGTGGCATGTGGTGTTTGGGAGGGTCCACTACCCCGACGCCTCGCGCCGAGCCCAAGTCCAACTTGAATGAGGCCACGGCCCGTAGAGGGTGCCAGGCCCGTAGCGGCCGGTGCGAGCGTCGGCGGGACCTCTCCTTCGAGTCGGGTTGCTTGAGAGTGCAGCTCCAAGTGGGTGGTAAACTCCATCTGAGACTAAATATGACCACGAGACCGATAGCGAACAAGTACCGTGAGGGAAAGTTGAAAAGAACTTTGAAGAGAGAGTTCAAAAGTACGTGAAACCGTTCTGGGGTAAACGTGAGAAGTCCGAAAGGTCGAACGGGTGAGATTCACGCCCATCCGGCCACTGGCCTCCGCCCTCGGCAGATGGGGCCGGCCGCCCGCGCGGAGCAATCCGCGGCGGGGTCGTGTCCGGTTGCCTTTCCACTCGCCGCGGGGTGGGGCCGTTCCGGTGTGCGGTGGGCCGCACTTCTCCCCTAGTAGGACGTCGCGACCCGCTGGGTGCCGGCCTACGGCCCGGGTGCGCAGCCTGTCCTT
>NW_026047452.1:0-10000 GCF_023864345.2 Schistocerca serialis cubense
ACGTTGACATTCAGAGCACTGGGCAGAAATCACATTGCGTCAACACCCGCTAGGGCCATCGCAATGCTTTGTTTTAATTAGACAGTCGGATTCCCCAGTCCGTGCCAGTTCTGAGTTGATCGTTGAATGGCGGCCGAAGAGAATCCGCGCACCCGCGCGCCCCCGGAGGAGCACGCTAAGGCGGACGCGGCCTCGCAGCAAGGAAGATCCGTGGGAGGCCAAGGCACGGGACCGAGCTCGGATCCTGCACGCAGGTTGAAGCACCGGGGCGCGAACGCCGCGCAGGCGCGCGCATCCTGCACCGCCGGCCAGCACGAGGCCGACCAACGGCGAGAGCAGACCACGCCCGCGCTAAACGCCCGCACTTACCGGCACCCCTACGGCACTCACCTCGCCCAGGCCCGGCACGTTAGCGCTGACCCACTTCCCGACCAAGCCCGACACGCCCCGATCCTCAGAGCCAATCCTTATCCCGAAGTTACGGATCCAATTTGCCGACTTCCCTTACCTACATTATTCTATCGACTAGAGGCTCTTCACCTTGGAGACCTGCTGCGGATATGGGTACGAACCGGCGCGACACCTCCACGTGGCCCTCTCCCGGATTTTCAAGGTCCGAGGGGAAGATCGGGACACCGCCGCAACTGCGGTGCTCTTCGCGTTCCAAACCCTATCTCCCTGCTAGAGGATTCCAGGGAACTCGAACGCTCATGCAGAAAAGAAAACTCTTCCCCGATCTCCCGACGGCGTCTCCGGGTCCTTTTGGGTTACCCCGACGAGCATCTCTAAAAGAGGGGCCCGACTTGTATCGGTTCCGCTGCCGGGTTCCGGAATAGGAACCGGATTCCCTTTCGCCCAACGGGGGCCAGCACAAAGCGCATCATGCTATGACGGCCCCCATCAACATCGGATTTCTCCTAGGGCTTAGGATCGACTGACTCGTGTGCAACGGCTGTTCACACGAAACCCTTCTCCGCGTCAGCCCTCCAGGGCCTCGCTGGAGTATTTGCTACTACCACCAAGATCTGCACCGACGGCGGCTCCAGGCAGGCTCACGCCCAGACCCTTCTGCGCCCACCGCCGCGACCCTCCTACTCGTCAGGGCTTCGCGGCCGGCCGCAAGGACCGGCCATGACTGCCAGACTGACGGCCGAGTATAGGCACGACGCTTCAGCGCCATCCATTTTCAGGGCTAGTTGCTTCGGCAGGTGAGTTGTTACACACTCCTTAGCGGATTCCGACTTCCATGGCCACCGTCCTGCTGTCTTAAGCAACCAACGCCTTTCATGGTTTCCCATGAGCGTCGATTCGGGCGCCTTAACTCGGCGTTTGGTTCATCCCACAGCGCCAGTTCTGCTTACCAAAAGTGGCCCACTTGGCACTCCGATCCGAGTCGTTTGCTCGCGGCTTCAGCATATCAAGCAAGCCGGAGATCTCACCCATTTAAAGTTTGAGAATAGGTTGAGGTCGTTTCGGCCCCAAGGCCTCTAATCATTCGCTTTACCGGATGAGACTCGTACGAGCACCAGCTATCCTGAGGGAAACTTCGGAGGGAACCAGCTACTAGATGGTTCGATTAGTCTTTCGCCCCTATACCCAGCTCCGACGATCGATTTGCACGTCAGAATCGCTACGGACCTCCATCAGGGTTTCCCCTGACTTCGTCCTGGCCAGGCATAGTTCACCATCTTTCGGGTCCCAACGTGTACGCTCTAGGTGCGCCTCACCTCGCAATGAGGACGAGACGCCCCGGGAGTGCGGAGGCCGCCGCCCCGTGAAGGGCGGGGAAGCCCCATCCTCCCTCGGCCCGCGCAAGGCGAGACCTTCACTTTCATTACGCCTTTAGGTTTCGTACAGCCCAATGACTCGCGCACATGTTAGACTCCTTGGTCCGTGTTTCAAGACGGGTCGTGAAATTGTCCAAAGCTGAAGCGCCGCTGACGGGAGCGATTATTCCGCCCGAGAGCATCCCGAGCCAACAGCGGCGCGGGTCCGGGGCCGGGCCAGGTAGGTCCGTCATCCGGGAAGAACCGCGCGCGCTTGCCGGGAGCCCGAGCGCCCAAAGGGGCGAATCGACTCCTCCAGATATACCGCCGGGCAGCCAGCCAGGACACCGGGGCTCTGCCCAACAGACGCGAACCGAGGCCCGCGGAAGGACAGGCTGCGCACCCGGGCCGTAGGCCGGCACCCAGCGGGTCGCGACGTCCTACTAGGGGAGAAGTGCGGCCCACCGCACACCGGAACGGCCCCGCCCCGCGGCGAGTGGAAAGGCAACCGGACACGACCCCGCCGCGAATTGCTCCGCGCGGGCGGCCGGCCCCATCTGCCGAGGGCGGAGGCCAGTGGCCGGATGGGCGTGAATCTCACCCGTTCGACCTTTCGGACTTCTCACGTTTACCCCAGAACGGTTTCACGTACTTTTGAACTCTCTCTTCAAAGTTCTTTTCAACTTTCCCTCACGGTACTTGTTCGCTATCGGTCTCGTGGTCATATTTAGTCTCAGATGGAGTTTACCACCCACTTGGAGCTGCACTCTCAAGCAACCCGACTCGAAGGAGAGGTCCCGCCGACGCTCGCACCGGCCGCTACGGGCCTGGCACCCTCTACGGGCCGTGGCCTCATTCAAGTTGGACTTGGGCTCGGCGCGAGGCGTCGGGGTAGTGGACCCTCCCAAACACCACATGCCACGACAGGCGGCAGCCTGCGGGGTTCGGTGCTGGACTCTTCCCTGTTCGCTCGCCGCTACTGGGGGAATCCTTGTTAGTTTCTTTTCCTCCGCTTAGTAATATGCTTAAATTCAGCGGGTAGTCTCGCCTGCTCTGAGGTCGTTGTACGAGGTGTCGCACGCCACACCGCCAGCCGGCTGTGCACGCTACCGAGTAAGTACCGGTATGCGAACCGCCAGGCGACGGGCGCGCATCGCACGTTTAAGGAGACGCGGCCGGCCCCACAGGCGGCCACGACACTCCCAGGTCTGCGAAGCGGGGCAAACGCCGCGCGCTTCAGTATACGTAGCCGACCCTCAGCCAGACGTGGCCCGGGAACGGAATCCATGGACCGCAATGTGCGTTCGAAACGTCGATGTTCATGTGTCCTGCAGTTCACATGTCGACGCGCAATTTGCTGCGTTCTTCATCGACCCACGAGCCGAGTGATCCACCGTCCTGGGTGATCTTTTCATAGTTTCCACCATCTCTTTCGAGACAGTTGCATAGGCGGGACTGAGGCGTGTGGCGGCCCTGTTCCAGCGTTCAGTGTCCAACGGCCTCACGGCCGATGGGCGTCGTACGGCTCCACACCGGAGCGGACAGGCAGTCGGGCGAAAGTCATTCAAAACCGGCGCCAGGCGCCAGGTGCCGCAGGCCAGCCGCTCCAGCGCTTCAGCGCTCGTACCACACAACATTGCCGTTAGTTTTGAGACGAACGCGTGGTTCCGCACGCGGCGCACGGCTACTGCGAGCCGTACAGGTAGCTGCGTGTTGCGCGACACGACACGCACATCGAAAGACATGCAGTCTAGTCGGTAATGATCCTTCCGCAGGTTCACCTACGGAAACCTTGTTACGACTTTTACTTCCTCTAAATGATCAAGTTTGGTCATCTTTCCGGTAGCATCGGCAACGACAGAGTCAATGCCGCGTACCAGTCCGAAGACCTCACTAAATCATTCAATCGGTAGTAGCGACGGGCGGTGTGTACAAAGGGCAGGGACGTAATCAACGCGAGCTTATGACTCGCGCTTACTGGGAATTCCTCGTTCATGGGGAACAATTGCAAGCCCCAATCCCTAGCACGAAGGAGGTTCAGCGGGTTACCCCGACCTTTCGGCCTAGGAAGACACGCTGATTCCTTCAGTGTAGCGCGCGTGCGGCCCAGAACATCTAAGGGCATCACAGACCTGTTATTGCTCAATCTCGTGCGGCTAGAAGCCGCCTGTCCCTCTAAGAAGAAAAGTAATCGCTGACAGCACGAAGGATGTCACGCGACTAGTTAGCAGGCTAGAGTCTCGTTCGTTATCGGAATTAACCAGACAAATCGCTCCACCAACTAAGAACGGCCATGCACCACCACCCACCGAATCAAGAAAGAGCTATCAATCTGTCAATCCTTCCGGTGTCCGGGCCTGGTGAGGTTTCCCGTGTTGAGTCAAATTAAGCCGCAGGCTCCACTCCTGGTGGTGCCCTTCCGTCAATTCCTTTAAGTTTCAGCTTTGCAACCATACTTCCCCCGGAACCCAAAAGCTTTGGTTTCCCGGAGGCTGCCCGCCGAGTCATCGGAGGAACTGCGGCGGATCGCTGGCTGGCATCGTTTATGGTTAGAACTAGGGCGGTATCTGATCGCCTTCGAACCTCTAACTTTCGTTCTTGATTAATGAAAACATACTTGGCAAATGCTTTCGCTTCTGTTCGTCTTGCGACGATCCAAGAATTTCACCTCTAACGTCGCAATACGAATGCCCCCGCCTGTCCCTATTAATCATTACCTCGGGTTCCGAAAACCAACAAAATAGAACCGAGGTCCTATTCCATTATTCCATGCACACAGTATTCAGGCGGGCTTGCCTGCTTTAAGCACTCTAATTTGTTCAAAGTAAACGTGCCGGCCCACCGAGACACTCAATAAAGAGCACCCTGGTAGGATTTCAACGGGGTCCGCCTCGGGACGCACGAGCACGCACGAGGCGGTCGCACGCCTTCGGCTCGCCCCACCGGCAGGACGTCCCACGATACATGCCAGTTAAACACCGACGGGCGGTGAACCAACAGCGTGGGACACAAATCCAACTACGAGCTTTTTAACCGCAACAACTTTAATATACGCTATTGGAGCTGGAATTACCGCGGCTGCTGGCACCAGACTTGCCCTCCAATAGATACTCGTTAAAGGATTTAAAGTGTACTCATTCCGATTACGGGGCCTCGGATGAGTCCCGTATCGTTATTTTTCGTCACTACCTCCCCGTGCCGGGAGTGGGTAATTTGCGCGCCTGCTGCCTTCCTTGGATGTGGTAGCCGTTTCTCAGGCTCCCTCTCCGGAATCGAACCCTGATTCCCCGTTACCCGTTACAACCATGGTAGGCGCAGAACCTACCATCGACAGTTGATAAGGCAGACATTTGAAAGATGCGTCGCCGGTACGAGGACCGTGCGATCAGCCCAAAGTTATTCAGAGTCACCAAGGCAAACGGACCGGACGAGCCGACCGATTGGTTTTGATCTAATAAAAGCGTCCCTTCCATCTCTGGTCGGGACTCTGTTTGCATGTATTAGCTCTAGAATTACCACAGTTATCCAAGTAACGTGGGTACGATCTAAGGAACCATAACTGATTTAATGAGCCATTCGCGGTTTCACCTTAATGCGGCTTGTACTGAGACATGCATGGCTTAATCTTTGAGACAAGCATATGACTACTGGCAGGATCAACCAGGGAGCTGCGTCAACTAGAGCTGAGCAGCCGGCCGCCCGGGGAGTGTGTCCCGGGGGCCCGCGCGAACACGCAAGCGTCCGCTCAATTATTCTGCAAACAGGAGGAGGCTGAGCTCCCCTGCACAACACACCTCGAAACCCTCTCAGGTCCCGGCGGCGCGCAGCGCCGTCCTAAGTACTTGGTCGGGTTCGAGAGAGGCGCAATCGCCCGGAGTTAGGCGAGTAGACGCTTTAGGTGCGACCACCCGTGCTCCCAACTGAGCTTGCCGCTGCCGACAGAGGCCCGGGAGCGTGCTGTCGTGGCATTGCCGGCGGGAGACAACACGCGCCACCTACGGTGACCGGCAGCTCCAACGCCAGCGCCACAGAAGGACAAAAGCCCCACTTGGGTGCCGAAGCGAACTCTCCCAGCACAGCGCACGCGCCAACACGTCCGCACAGCTGCGATACAAACCACCTGCGAGAACCGCTGGGGCGACCGAGCAGCAGACGGCGTCGCGGCGCCGAGCGCCGGGCGGCGGCGCATCCTCAGCGCACACAGTCCTCAATCGGACCAGCACACTGCAGATGGCCACCGCGCTTCGCACCGGGCCCGCGAGGACCTACTTTGGCCGCAAGGCGCCGCGAGCAGGGGGCGCCGGCGCGCAGCTGCGCCGCCTGCCGCGTCCGTCGGCCGGCGCGCCTGCCACTGGCCGCCCCCACCAGCCGGCTGTAGCGCGTGCGCCCACGCACCGCGCTGCCAGCACGCCGGGCGGCCCCCCCTCACCGGCCGGGGACGGTCCCACCCAGCCACCGCCGCGTATCGCCTCACACCCAGATCCCCTTTCGCGTTCGTGGGCATGGTGGGTCCCCTTTCACGTTCGTGGGCATGGTGGGTATCCCTGAAACAACCGGTTAATAGCTCGACCGATCGTCGCCAACACTGATTCACCTCTAGCGAGAACAACCGCACCACAACGGGTTACCTGTTGTTCATTTGCGTAACGTCACCAGCAAACGTAGACGTCCATCGCCATTTGCAACGAGTATTGCATGCCTGTGTCAGGTGTCACAACACACTACGTCTGCCCACATAGACGCAACAACATGTGCACGCCTCGAGAACACGTGGAAGGTAGCCCCCGTACGTATGCGGTGTCCATTGCGCGAACGACTGTCAGCCGGCCTCTGCAGGATGTCGCAGATGTGGAACGCGGTGCAACATGCTATCACGGTGTGTGAGAAGAGACGACTACGTCCGAATACACGCTCCACTACATCAACAGACTGCTCATGCTGATCGCCATCCAGGGCGTCCGTTCCTCCCACACGTCTGAATGGCGTACCACACTGCAATCCAGCTCTTATAGGGAGACGACACGTAGCTGCGTGCACAATATTTGGACTGTATGGTCTGCCGTTGCTAGGCGCAGTCGTCGTACGGTCACACATGTGCCACGATGTATCATTCAGTACATACGGACCAATGTGCAGTACAGTTTGTGGGTTTTGCGTACATCGGCGGACAGGTGACAGGCCGTACCACAACGTAGGCTGAGTACGTCGGCATGCGAAGGGCATTGAACATGCAAACTTCTCAACGACCAGCTTGCGAAGGCAGGGGGGAAGGGGGGGGGGCATGTACGTCCTGCTGCTATCCACATTACAGTGTATAGCAGGAGCATGTGGAAAGTCAGCAACACCTGCAAGGTGTTTAACATGACGCGATACACAGGGGACCGGGCAGTGCGAATAGCGAACTATATTGCGAGGGTTGCGGTTAGGCAACACTACACTAATTTAACGAGTTGCATAACAATTACAGAGCAGGTTCAGCGACAACGTGCGTCAGGTTAAGGCGCAATATAGGTTAGGTTGAGGCACAATATAGGTTAGGTTAAGGCACAACATGGGTTACGTTAAGGCACAAATTGGGTTACGTTAAGGCACAACATGGGTTACGTTAAGGCACAACATGGGTTACGTTAAGGCACAAATTAGGTTACGTTAAGGCACAAATTAGGTTACGTTAAGGCACAAATTAGGTTACGTTAAGGCACAAATTAGGTTACGTTAAGGCACAAATTAGGTTACGTTAAGGCACAAATTAGGTTACGTTAAGGCACAAATTAGGTTACGTTAAGGCACAAATTAGGTTACGTTAAGGCACAAATTAGGTTACGTTAAGGCACAAATTAGGTTACGTTAAGGCACAAATTAGGTTACGTTAAGGCACAAATTAGGTTACGTTAAGGCACAAATTAGGTTACGTTAAGGCACAAATTAGGTTACGTTAAGGCACAAATTAGGTTACGTTAAGGCACAAATTAGGTTACGTTAAGGCACAAATTAGGTTACGTTAAGGCACAAATTAGGTTACGTTAAGGCACAAATTAGGTTACGTTAAGGCACAAATTAGGTTACGTTAAGGCACAAATTAGGTTACGTTAAGGTACAATATGGGTTAGGTTAAGGTACAATATGGGTTAGGTTAAGGTACAATATGGGTTAGGTTAAGGTACAATATGGGTTAGGTTAAGGTACAATATGGGTTAGGTTAAGGCACAACGTAGGTTAGGTTAAGGCACAACATAGGTTAGGTTAAGGCACAACATAGGTTAGGTTAAGGCACAACATAGGTTAGGTTAAGGCACAACATAGGTTAGGTTAAGGCACAACATAGGTTAGGTTAAGGCACAACATAGGTTAGGTTAAGGCACAACATAGGTTAGGTTAAGGCACAACGTAGGTTAGGTTAAGGCACAACGTAGGTTAGGTTAAGGCACAACGTAGGTTAGGTTAAGGCACAACGTAGGTTAGGTTAAGGCACAACGTAGGTTAGGTTAAGGCACAACGTAGGTTAGGTTAAGGCACAACGTAGGTTAGGTTAAGGCACAACGTAGGTTAGGTTAAGGCACAACGTAGGTTAGGTTAAGGCACAACGTAGGTTAGGTTAAGGCACAACGTAGGTTAGGTTAAGGCACAACGTAGGTTAGGTTAAGGCACAACGTAGGTTAGGTTAAGGCACAACGTAGGTTAGGTTAAGGCACAACGTAGGTTAGGTTAAGGCACAACGTAGGTTAGGTTAAGGCACAACGTAGGTTAGGTTAAGGCACAACGTAGGTTAGGTTAAGGCACAACGTAGGTTAGGTTAAGGCACAACGTAGGTTAGGTTAAGGCACAACGTAGGTTAGGTTAAGGCACAACGTAGGTTAGGTTAAGGCACAACGTAGGTTAGGTTAAGGCACAACGTAGGTTAGGTTAAGGCACAACGTAGGTTAGGTTAAGGCACAACGTAGGTTAGGTTAAGGCACAACGTAGGTTAGGTTAAGGCACAACGTAGGTTAGGTTAAGGCACAACGTAGGTTAGGTTAAGGCACAACATAGGTTAGGTTAAGGCACAACATAGGTTAGGTTAAGGCACAACATAGGTTAGGTTAAGGCACAACATAGGTTAGGTTAAGGCACAACATAGGTTAGGTTAAGGCACAACATAGGTTAGGTTAAGGCACAACGTAGGTTAGGTTAAGGCACAACGTAGGTTAGGTTAAGGCACAACGTAGGTTAGGTTAAGGCACAACGTAGGTTAGGTTAAGGTACAACGTAGGTTAGGTTAAGGTACAACGTAGGTTAGGTTAAGGTACAACGTAGGTTAGGTTAAGGTACAACGTAGGTTAGGTTAAGGTACAACGTAGGTTAGGTTAAGGTACAACGTAGGTTAGGTTAAGGTACAACGTAGGTTAGGTTAAGGTACAACGTAGGTTAGGTGAAGGCGCAATGTAGGTTAGGTTAAGGTACGATATACCTTAGGTTAAGGTACAATATCGCTTAGGTTAAGGTACAATATAGCTTAGGTTAAGGTACACGTTGTAGGGAAAGGTGTATTTTGGGGGGGGAGGGGGCGGCAGGTTCGTTGATAGTGATTATCGTAAGTGCATGCCTGCGGGATCATCCGATTTGTCACGTCAGGATGCACTTGTGGCTCATGACAGGCGGCGCTCCGATTCCAAGGTTGTGGCAGATCTGTGTCTTTCATTCCTGCCATTGTTTGTGTACTGTGACAGGAGGCAGTATTGTGATGTTGGGTGCACCCCTGTGTAGGACATGTGTGGGTGTTCGTGGCTTAGCTGAGCAATGGCGGATGTCGGAAGGGTGGGATATTCTGTTTTCTGGGTGGACCTCCCGGTCTGGTTATGATAGTGTGGATTGTGTAATGTGGCGGAGAGGATGCACCGGATGTTCTTCCATGCTGGTGGTTAGATATTGTGTGTGTGCCTGTTAGAGGCAGAGAGTAGTGTGTGATAGTGTCTGGCTGACGTGTGGTTCTCATTGTGTGCAGAGTCTTTCAGCATGTATAGGGACGGTTGTATATATTATCTGTATTCTGATGGCTCTGCATCTATTACTAATCAGTGCCGTGTATACGGTTACTCTGGTTCCAGTCGAAACTGTTCTATCTCTGTACATTAGTGACACTGCGGCTCCACTATGTTGCCGCCCCTGTCGGCCGTTTCCCCCAGTGTGTGGCTAATGATTATCAGCAATCAGTCTATTAGTCAATACCGGTAGTGTGACGACGTGAAATGTCCGGG
>NW_026047452.1:15000-22500 GCF_023864345.2 Schistocerca serialis cubense
CCGAGGCCCGCGGAAGGACAGGCTGCGCACCCGGGCCGTAGGCCGGCACCCAGCGGGTCGCGACGTCCTACTAGGGGAGAAGTGCGGCCCACCGCACACCGGAACGGCCCCGCCCCGCGGCGAGTGGAAAGGCAACCGGACACGACCCCGCCGCGAATTGCTCCGCGCGGGCGGCCGGCCCCATCTGCCGAGGGCGGAGGCCAGTGGCCGGATGGGCGTGAATCTCACCCGTTCGACCTTTCGGACTTCTCACGTTTACCCCAGAACGGTTTCACGTACTTTTGAACTCTCTCTTCAAAGTTCTTTTCAACTTTCCCTCACGGTACTTGTTCGCTATCGGTCTCGTGGTCATATTTAGTCTCAGATGGAGTTTACCACCCACTTGGAGCTGCACTCTCAAGCAACCCGACTCGAAGGAGAGGTCCCGCCGACGCTCGCACCGGCCGCTACGGGCCTGGCACCCTCTACGGGCCGTGGCCTCATTCAAGTTGGACTTGGGCTCGGCGCGAGGCGTCGGGGTAGTGGACCCTCCCAAACACCACATGCCACGACAGGCGGCAGCCTGCGGGGTTCGGTGCTGGACTCTTCCCTGTTCGCTCGCCGCTACTGGGGGAATCCTTGTTAGTTTCTTTTCCTCCGCTTAGTAATATGCTTAAATTCAGCGGGTAGTCTCGCCTGCTCTGAGGTCGTTGTACCAGGTGTCGCACGCCACACCGCCAGCCGGCTGTGCACGCTACCGAGTAAGTACCGGTATGCGAACCGCCAGGCGACGGGCGCGCATCGCACGTTTAAGGAGACGCGGCCGGCCCCACAGGCGGCCACGACACTCCCAGGTCTGCGAAGCGGGGCAAACGCCGCGCGCTTCAGTATACGTAGCCGACCCTCAGCCAGACGTGGCCCGGGAACGGAATCCATGGACCGCAATGTGCGTTCGAAACGTCGATGTTCATGTGTCCTGCAGTTCACATGTCGACGCGCAATTTGCTGCGTTCTTCATCGACCCACGAGCCGAGTGATCCACCGTCCTGGGTGATCTTTTCATAGTTTCCACCATCTCTTTCGAGACAGTTGCATAGGCGGGACTGAGGCGTGTGGCGGCCCTGTTCCAGCGTTCAGTGTCCAACGGCCTCACGGCCGATGGGCGTCGTACGGCTCCACACCGGAGCGGACAGGCAGTCGGGCGAAAGTCATTCAAAACCGGCGCCAGGCGCCAGGTGCCGCAGGCCAGCCGCTCCAGCGCTTCAGCGCTCGTACCACACAACATTGCCGTTAGTTTTGAGACGAACGCGTGGTTCCGCACGCGGCGCACGGCTACTGCGAGCCGTACAGGTAGCTGCGTGTTGCGCGACACGACACGCACATCGAAAGACATGCAGTCTAGTCGGTAATGATCCTTCCGCAGGTTCACCTACGGAAACCTTGTTACGACTTTTACTTCCTCTAAATGATCAAGTTTGGTCATCTTTCCGGTAGCATCGGCAACGACAGAGTCAATGCCGCGTACCAGTCCGAAGACCTCACTAAATCATTCAATCGGTAGTAGCGACGGGCGGTGTGTACAAAGGGCAGGGACGTAATCAACGCGAGCTTATGACTCGCGCTTACTGGGAATTCCTCGTTCATGGGGAACAATTGCAAGCCCCAATCCCTAGCACGAAGGAGGTTCAGCGGGTTACCCCGACCTTTCGGCCTAGGAAGACACGCTGATTCCTTCAGTGTAGCGCGCGTGCGGCCCAGAACATCTAAGGGCATCACAGACCTGTTATTGCTCAATCTCGTGCGGCTAGAAGCCGCCTGTCCCTCTAAGAAGAAAAGTAATCGCTGACAGCACGAAGGATGTCACGCGACTAGTTAGCAGGCTAGAGTCTCGTTCGTTATCGGAATTAACCAGACAAATCGCTCCACCAACTAAGAACGGCCATGCACCACCACCCACCGAATCAAGAAAGAGCTATCAATCTGTCAATCCTTCCGGTGTCCGGGCCTGGTGAGGTTTCCCGTGTTGAGTCAAATTAAGCCGCAGGCTCCACTCCTGGTGGTGCCCTTCCGTCAATTCCTTTAAGTTTCAGCTTTGCAACCATACTTCCCCCGGAACCCAAAAGCTTTGGTTTCCCGGAGGCTGCCCGCCGAGTCATCGGAGGAACTGCGGCGGATCGCTGGCTGGCATCGTTTATGGTTAGAACTAGGGCGGTATCTGATCGCCTTCGAACCTCTAACTTTCGTTCTTGATTAATGAAAACATACTTGGCAAATGCTTTCGCTTCTGTTCGTCTTGCGACGATCCAAGAATTTCACCTCTAACGTCGCAATACGAATGCCCCCGCCTGTCCCTATTAATCATTACCTCGGGTTCCGAAAACCAACAAAATAGAACCGAGGTCCTATTCCATTATTCCATGCACACAGTATTCAGGCGGGCTTGCCTGCTTTAAGCACTCTAATTTGTTCAAAGTAAACGTGCCGGCCCACCGAGACACTCAATAAAGAGCACCCTGGTAGGATTTCAACGGGGTCCGCCTCGGGACGCACGAGCACGCACGAGGCGGTCGCACGCCTTCGGCTCGCCCCACCGGCAGGACGTCCCACGATACATGCCAGTTAAACACCGACGGGCGGTGAACCAACAGCGTGGGACACAAATCCAACTACGAGCTTTTTAACCGCAACAACTTTAATATACGCTATTGGAGCTGGAATTACCGCGGCTGCTGGCACCAGACTTGCCCTCCAATAGATACTCGTTAAAGGATTTAAAGTGTACTCATTCCGATTACGGGGCCTCGGATGAGTCCCGTATCGTTATTTTTCGTCACTACCTCCCCGTGCCGGGAGTGGGTAATTTGCGCGCCTGCTGCCTTCCTTGGATGTGGTAGCCGTTTCTCAGGCTCCCTCTCCGGAATCGAACCCTGATTCCCCGTTACCCGTTACAACCATGGTAGGCGCAGAACCTACCATCGACAGTTGATAAGGCAGACATTTGAAAGATGCGTCGCCGGTACGAGGACCGTGCGATCAGCCCAAAGTTATTCAGAGTCACCAAGGCAAACGGACCGGACGAGCCGACCGATTGGTTTTGATCTAATAAAAGCGTCCCTTCCATCTCTGGTCGGGACTCTGTTTGCATGTATTAGCTCTAGAATTACCACAGTTATCCAAGTAACGTGGGTACGATCTAAGGAACCATAACTGATTTAATGAGCCATTCGCGGTTTCACCTTAATGCGGCTTGTACTGAGACATGCATGGCTTAATCTTTGAGACAAGCATATGACTACTGGCAGGATCAACCAGGGAGCTGCGTCAACTAGAGCTGAGCAGCCGGCCGCCCGGGAGTGTGTCCCGGGGGCCCGCGCGAACACGCAAGCGTCCGCTCAATTATTCTGCAAACAGGAGGAGGCTGAGCTCCCCTGCACAACACACCTCGAAACCCTCTCAGGTCCCGGCGGCGCGCAGCGCCGTCCTAAGTACTTGGTCGGGTTCGAGAGAGGCGCAATCGCCCGGAGTTAGGCGAGTAGACGCTTTAGGTGCGACCACCCGTGCTCCCAACTGAGCTTGCCGCTGCCGACAGAGGCCCGGGAGCGTGCTGTCGTGGCATTGCCGGCGGGAGACAACACGCGCCACCTACGGTGACCGGCAGCTCCAACGCCAGCGCCACAGAAGGACAAAAGCCCCACTTGGGTGCCGAAGCGAACTCTCCCAGCACAGCGCACGCGCCAACACGTCCGCACAGCTGCGATACAAACCACCTGCGAGAACCGCTGGGGCGACCGAGCAGCAGACGGCGTCGCGGCGCCGAGCGCCGGGCGGCGGCGCATCCTCAGCGCACACAGTCCTCAATCGGACCAGCACACTGCAGATGGCCACCGCGCTTCGCACCGGGCCCGCGAGGACCTACTTTGGCCGCAAGGCGCCGCGAGCAGGGGGCGCCGGCGCGCAGCTGCGCCGCCTGCCGCGTCCGTCGGCCGGCGCGCCTGCCACTGGCCGCCCCCACCAGCCGGCTGTAGCGCGTGCGCCCACGCACCGCGCTGCCAGCACGCCGGGCGGCCCCCCCTCACCGGCCGGGGACGGTCCCACCCAGCCACCGCCGCGTATCGCCTCACACCCAGATCCCCTTTCGCGTTCGTGGGCATGGTGGGTCCCCTTTCACGTTCGTGGGCATGGTGGGTATCCCTGAAACAACCGGTTAATAGCTCGACCGATCGTCGCCAACACTGATTCACCTCTAGCGAGAACAACCGCACCACAACGGGTTACCTGTTGTTCATTTGCGTAACGTCACCAGCAAACGTAGACGTCCATCGCCATTTGCAACGAGTATTGCATGCCTGTGTCAGGTGTCACAACACACTACGTCTGCCCACATAGACGCAACAACATGTGCACGCCTCGAGAACACGTGGAAGGTAGCCCCCGTACGTATGCGGTGTCCATTGCGCGAACGACTGTCAGCCGGCCTCTGCAGGATGTCGCAGATGTGGAACGCGGTGCAACATGCTATCACGGTGTGTGAGAAGAGACGACTACGTCCGAATACACGCTCCACTACATCAACAGACTGCTCATGCTGATCGCCATCCAGGGCGTCCGTTCCTCCCACACGTCTGAATGGCGTACCACACTGCAATCCAGCTCTTATAGGGAGACGACACGTAGCTGCGTGCACAATATTTGGACTGTATGGTCTGCCGTTGCTAGGCGCAGTCGTCGTACGGTCACACATGTGCCACGATGTATCATTCAGTACATACGGACCAATGTGCAGTACAGTTTGTGGGTTTTGCGTACATCGGCGGACAGGTGACAGGCCGTACCACAACGTAGGCTGAGTACGTCGGCATGCGAAGGGCATTGAACATGCAAACTTCTCAACGACCAGCTTGCGAAGGCAGGGGGGAAGGGGGGGGGGCATGTACGTCCTGCTGCTATCCACATTACAGTGTATAGCAGGAGCATGTGGAAAGTCAGCAACACCTGCAAGGTGTTTAACATGACGCGATACACAGGGGACCGGGCAGTGCGAATAGCGAACTATATTGCGAGGGTTGCGGTTAGGCAACACTACACTAATTTAACGAGTTGCATAACAATTACAGAGCAGGTTCAGCGACAACGTGCGTCAGGTTAAGGCGCAATATAGGTTAGGTTGAGGCACAATATAGGTTAGGTTAAGGCACAACATGGGTTACGTTAAGGCACAAATTGGGTTACGTTAAGGCACAACATGGGTTACGTTAAGGCACAACATGGGTTACGTTAAGGCACAAATTAGGTTACGTTAAGGCACAAATTAGGTTACGTTAAGGCACAAATTAGGTTACGTTAAGGCACAAATTAGGTTACGTTAAGGCACAAATTAGGTTACGTTAAGGCACAAATTAGGTTACGTTAAGGCACAAATTAGGTTACGTTAAGGCACAAATTAGGTTACGTTAAGGCACAAATTAGGTTACGTTAAGGCACAAATTAGGTTACGTTAAGGCACAAATTAGGTTACGTTAAGGCACAAATTAGGTTACGTTAAGGCACAAATTAGGTTACGTTAAGGCACAAATTAGGTTACGTTAAGGCACAAATTAGGTTACGTTAAGGCACAAATTAGGTTACGTTAAGGCACAAATTAGGTTACGTTAAGGCACAAATTAGGTTACGTTAAGGCACAAATTAGGTTACGTTAAGGCACAAATTAGGTTACGTTAAGGCACAAATTAGGTTACGTTAAGGTACAATATGGGTTAGGTTAAGGTACAATATGGGTTAGGTTAAGGTACAATATGGGTTAGGTTAAGGTACAATATGGGTTAGGTTAAGGTACAATATGGGTTAGGTTAAGGCACAACGTAGGTTAGGTTAAGGCACAACATAGGTTAGGTTAAGGCACAACATAGGTTAGGTTAAGGCACAACATAGGTTAGGTTAAGGCACAACATAGGTTAGGTTAAGGCACAACATAGGTTAGGTTAAGGCACAACATAGGTTAGGTTAAGGCACAACATAGGTTAGGTTAAGGCACAACATAGGTTAGGTTAAGGCACAACATAGGTTAGGTTAAGGCACAACGTAGGTTAGGTTAAGGCACAACGTAGGTTAGGTTAAGGCACAACGTAGGTTAGGTTAAGGCACAACGTAGGTTAGGTTAAGGCACAACGTAGGTTAGGTTAAGGCACAACGTAGGTTAGGTTAAGGCACAACGTAGGTTAGGTTAAGGCACAACGTAGGTTAGGTTAAGGCACAACGTAGGTTAGGTTAAGGCACAACGTAGGTTAGGTTAAGGCACAACGTAGGTTAGGTTAAGGCACAACGTAGGTTAGGTTAAGGCACAACGTAGGTTAGGTTAAGGCACAACGTAGGTTAGGTTAAGGCACAACGTAGGTTAGGTTAAGGCACAACGTAGGTTAGGTTAAGGCACAACGTAGGTTAGGTTAAGGCACAACGTAGGTTAGGTTAAGGCACAACGTAGGTTAGGTTAAGGCACAACGTAGGTTAGGTTAAGGCACAACGTAGGTTAGGTTAAGGCACAACGTAGGTTAGGTTAAGGCACAACGTAGGTTAGGTTAAGGCACAACGTAGGTTAGGTTAAGGCACAACGTAGGTTAGGTTAAGGCACAACGTAGGTTAGGTTAAGGCACAACGTAGGTTAGGTTAAGGCACAACGTAGGTTAGGTTAAGGCACAACATAGGTTAGGTTAAGGCACAACATAGGTTAGGTTAAGGCACAACATAGGTTAGGTTAAGGCACAACATAGGTTAGGTTAAGGCACAACATAGGTTAGGTTAAGGCACAACATAGGTTAGGTTAAGGCACAACATAGGTTAGGTTAAGGCACAACGTAGGTTAGGTTAAGGCACAACGTAGGTTAGGTTAAGGCACAACGTAGGTTAGGTTAAGGCACAACGTAGGTTAGGTTAAGGTACAACGTAGGTTAGGTTAAGGTACAACGTAGGTTAGGTTAAGGTACAACGTAGGTTAGGTTAAGGTACAACGTAGGTTAGGTTAAGGTACAACGTAGGTTAGGTTAAGGTACAACGTAGGTTAGGTTAAGGTACAACGTAGGTTAGGTTAAGGTACAACGTAGGTTAGGTTAAGGTACAACGTAGGTTAGGTGAAGGCGCAATGTAGGTTAGGTTAAGGTACGATATACCTTAGGTTAAGGTACAATATCGCTTAGGTTAAGGTACAATATAGCTTAGGTTAAGGTACACGTTGTAGGGAAAGGTGTATTTTGGGGGGGGAGGGGGCGGCAGGTTCGTTGATAGTGATTATCGTAAGTGCATGCCTGCGGGATCATCCGATTTGTCACGTCAGGATGCACTTGTGGCTCATGACAGGCGGCGCTCCGATTCCAAGGTTGTGGCAGATCTGTGTCTTTCATTCCTGCCATTGTTTGTGTACTGTGACAGGAGGCAGTATTGTGATGTTGGGTGCACCCCTGTGTAGGACATGTGTGGGTGTTCGTGGCTTAGCTGAGCAATGGCGGATGTCGGAAGGGTGGGATATTCTGT
>NW_026047452.1:30000-35000 GCF_023864345.2 Schistocerca serialis cubense
CCCAAAAGCTTTGGTTTCCCGGAGGCTGCCCGCCGAGTCATCGGAGGAACTGCGGCGGATCGCTGGCTGGCATCGTTTATGGTTAGAACTAGGGCGGTATCTGATCGCCTTCGAACCTCTAACTTTCGTTCTTGATTAATGAAAACATACTTGGCAAATGCTTTCGCTTCTGTTCGTCTTGCGACGATCCAAGAATTTCACCTCTAACGTCGCAATACGAATGCCCCCGCCTGTCCCTATTAATCATTACCTCGGGTTCCGAAAACCAACAAAATAGAACCGAGGTCCTATTCCATTATTCCATGCACACAGTATTCAGGCGGGCTTGCCTGCTTTAAGCACTCTAATTTGTTCAAAGTAAACGTGCCGGCCCACCGAGACACTCAATAAAGAGCACCCTGGTAGGATTTCAACGGGGTCCGCCTCGGGACGCACGAGCACGCACGAGGCGGTCGCACGCCTTCGGCTCGCCCCACCGGCAGGACGTCCCACGATACATGCCAGTTAAACACCGACGGGCGGTGAACCAACAGCGTGGGACACAAATCCAACTACGAGCTTTTTAACCGCAACAACTTTAATATACGCTATTGGAGCTGGAATTACCGCGGCTGCTGGCACCAGACTTGCCCTCCAATAGATACTCGTTAAAGGATTTAAAGTGTACTCATTCCGATTACGGGGCCTCGGATGAGTCCCGTATCGTTATTTTTCGTCACTACCTCCCCGTGCCGGGAGTGGGTAATTTGCGCGCCTGCTGCCTTCCTTGGATGTGGTAGCCGTTTCTCAGGCTCCCTCTCCGGAATCGAACCCTGATTCCCCGTTACCCGTTACAACCATGGTAGGCGCAGAACCTACCATCGACAGTTGATAAGGCAGACATTTGAAAGATGCGTCGCCGGTACGAGGACCGTGCGATCAGCCCAAAGTTATTCAGAGTCACCAAGGCAAACGGACCGGACGAGCCGACCGATTGGTTTTGATCTAATAAAAGCGTCCCTTCCATCTCTGGTCGGGACTCTGTTTGCATGTATTAGCTCTAGAATTACCACAGTTATCCAAGTAACGTGGGTACGATCTAAGGAACCATAACTGATTTAATGAGCCATTCGCGGTTTCACCTTAATGCGGCTTGTACTGAGACATGCATGGCTTAATCTTTGAGACAAGCATATGACTACTGGCAGGATCAACCAGGGAGCTGCGTCAACTAGAGCTGAGCAGCCGGCCGCCCGGGAGTGTGTCCCGGGGGCCCGCGCGAACACGCAAGCGTCCGCTCAATTATTCTGCAAACAGGAGGAGGCTGAGCTCCCCTGCACAACACACCTCGAAACCCTCTCAGGTCCCGGCGGCGCGCAGCGCCGTCCTAAGTACTTGGTCGGGTTCGAGAGAGGCGCAATCGCCCGGAGTTAGGCGAGTAGACGCTTTAGGTGCGACCACCCGTGCTCCCAACTGAGCTTGCCGCTGCCGACAGAGGCCCGGGAGCGTGCTGTCGTGGCATTGCCGGCGGGAGACAACACGCGCCACCTACGGTGACCGGCAGCTCCAACGCCAGCGCCACAGAAGGACAAAAGCCCCACTTGGGTGCCGAAGCGAACTCTCCCAGCACAGCGCACGCGCCAACACGTCCGCACAGCTGCGATACAAACCACCTGCGAGAACCGCTGGGGCGACCGAGCAGCAGACGGCGTCGCGGCGCCGAGCGCCGGGCGGCGGCGCATCCTCAGCGCACACAGTCCTCAATCGGACCAGCACACTGCAGATGGCCACCGCGCTTCGCACCGGGCCCGCGAGGACCTACTTTGGCCGCAAGGCGCCGCGAGCAGGGGGCGCCGGCGCGCAGCTGCGCCGCCTGCCGCGTCCGTCGGCCGGCGCGCCTGCCACTGGCCGCCCCCACCAGCCGGCTGTAGCGCGTGCGCCCACGCACCGCGCTGCCAGCACGCCGGGCGGCCCCCCCTCACCGGCCGGGGACGGTCCCACCCAGCCACCGCCGCGTATCGCCTCACACCCAGATCCCCTTTCGCGTTCGTGGGCATGGTGGGTCCCCTTTCACGTTCGTGGGCATGGTGGGTATCCCTGAAACAACCGGTTAATAGCTCGACCGATCGTCGCCAACACTGATTCACCTCTAGCGAGAACAACCGCACCACAACGGGTTACCTGTTGTTCATTTGCGTAACGTCACCAGCAAACGTAGACGTCCATCGCCATTTGCAACGAGTATTGCATGCCTGTGTCAGGTGTCACAACACACTACGTCTGCCCACATAGACGCAACAACATGTGCACGCCTCGAGAACACGTGGAAGGTAGCCCCCGTACGTATGCGGTGTCCATTGCGCGAACGACTGTCAGCCGGCCTCTGCAGGATGTCGCAGATGTGGAACGCGGTGCAACATGCTATCACGGTGTGTGAGAAGAGACGACTACGTCCGAATACACGCTCCACTACATCAACAGACTGCTCATGCTGATCGCCATCCAGGGCGTCCGTTCCTCCCACACGTCTGAATGGCGTACCACACTGCAATCCAGCTCTTATAGGGAGACGACACGTAGCTGCGTGCACAATATTTGGACTGTATGGTCTGCCGTTGCTAGGCGCAGTCGTCGTACGGTCACACATGTGCCACGATGTATCATTCAGTACATACGGACCAATGTGCAGTACAGTTTGTGGGTTTTGCGTACATCGGCGGACAGGTGACAGGCCGTACCACAACGTAGGCTGAGTACGTCGGCATGCGAAGGGCATTGAACATGCAAACTTCTCAACGACCAGCTTGCGAAGGCAGGGGGGAAGGGGGGGGGGCATGTACGTCCTGCTGCTATCCACATTACAGTGTATAGCAGGAGCATGTGGAAAGTCAGCAACACCTGCAAGGTGTTTAACATGACGCGATACACAGGGGACCGGGCAGTGCGAATAGCGAACTATATTGCGAGGGTTGCGGTTAGGCAACACTACACTAATTTAACGAGTTGCATAACAATTACAGAGCAGGTTCAGCGACAACGTGCGTCAGGTTAAGGCGCAATATAGGTTAGGTTGAGGCACAATATAGGTTAGGTTAAGGCACAACATGGGTTACGTTAAGGCACAAATTGGGTTACGTTAAGGCACAACATGGGTTACGTTAAGGCACAACATGGGTTACGTTAAGGCACAAATTAGGTTACGTTAAGGCACAAATTAGGTTACGTTAAGGCACAAATTAGGTTACGTTAAGGCACAAATTAGGTTACGTTAAGGCACAAATTAGGTTACGTTAAGGCACAAATTAGGTTACGTTAAGGCACAAATTAGGTTACGTTAAGGCACAAATTAGGTTACGTTAAGGCACAAATTAGGTTACGTTAAGGCACAAATTAGGTTACGTTAAGGCACAAATTAGGTTACGTTAAGGCACAAATTAGGTTACGTTAAGGCACAAATTAGGTTACGTTAAGGCACAAATTAGGTTACGTTAAGGCACAAATTAGGTTACGTTAAGGCACAAATTAGGTTACGTTAAGGCACAAATTAGGTTACGTTAAGGCACAAATTAGGTTACGTTAAGGCACAAATTAGGTTACGTTAAGGCACAAATTAGGTTACGTTAAGGCACAAATTAGGTTACGTTAAGGTACAATATGGGTTAGGTTAAGGTACAATATGGGTTAGGTTAAGGTACAATATGGGTTAGGTTAAGGTACAATATGGGTTAGGTTAAGGTACAATATGGGTTAGGTTAAGTAGGTAGGTAAAGGGGTTAGCCAATATGGGTTAGGTTAAGGCACAACATAGGTTAGGTTAAGGCACAACATAGGTTAGGTTAAGGCACAACATAGGTTAGGTTAAGGCACAACATAGGTTAGGTTAAGGCACAACATAGGTTAGGTTAAGGCACAACATAGGTTAGGTTAAGGCACAACATAGGTTAGGTTAAGGCACAACATAGGTTAGGTTAAGGCACAACGTAGGTTAGGTTAAGGCACAACGTAGGTTAGGTTAAGGCACAACGTAGGTTAGGTTAAGGCACAACGTAGGTTAGGTTAAGGCACAACGTAGGTTAGGTTAAGGCACAACGTAGGTTAGGTTAAGGCACAACGTAGGTTAGGTTAAGGCACAACGTAGGTTAGGTTAAGGCACAACGTAGGTTAGGTTAAGGCACAACGTAGGTTAGGTTAAGGCACAACGTAGGTTAGGTTAAGGCACAACGTAGGTTAGGTTAAGGCACAACGTAGGTTAGGTTAAGGCACAACGTAGGTTAGGTTAAGGCACAACGTAGGTTAGGTTAAGGCACAACGTAGGTTAGGTTAAGGCACAACGTAGGTTAGGTTAAGGCACAACGTAGGTTAGGTTAAGGCACAACGTAGGTTAGGTTAAGGCACAACGTAGGTTAGGTTAAGGCACAACGTAGGTTAGGTTAAGGCACAACGTAGGTTAGGTTAAGGCACAACGTAGGTTAGGTTAAGGCACAACGTAGGTTAGGTTAAGGCACAACGTAGGTTAGGTTAAGGCACAACGTAGGTTAGGTTAAGGCACAACGTAGGTTAGGTTAAGGCACAACGTAGGTTAGGTTAAGGCACAACGTAGGTTAGGTTAAGGCACAACGTAGGTTAGGTTAAGGCACAGAACGTAGGTTAGGTTAAGGCACAACGTAGGTTAGGTTAAGGCACAACATAGGTTAGGTTAAGGCACAACATAGGTTAGGTTAAGGCACAACATAGGTTAGGTTAAGGCACAACATAGGTTAGGTTAAGGCACAACATAGGTTAGGTTAAGGCACAACATAGGTTAGGTTAAGGCACAACATAGGTTAGGTTAAGGCACAACATAGGTTAGGTTAAGGCACAACGTAGGTTAGGTTAAGGCACAACGTAGGTTAGGTTAAGGCACAACGTAGGTTAGGTTAAGGCACAACGTAGGTTAGGTTAAGGTACAACGTAGGTTAGGTTAAGGTACAACGTAGGTTAGGTTAAGGTACAACGTAGGTTAGGTTAAGGTACAACGTAGG
>NW_026047452.1:42500-47500 GCF_023864345.2 Schistocerca serialis cubense
TGTACAAAGGGCAGGGACGTAATCAACGCGAGCTTATGACTCGCGCTTACTGGGAATTCCTCGTTCATGGGGAACAATTGCAAGCCCCAATCCCTAGCACGAAGGAGGTTCAGCGGGTTACCCCGACCTTTCGGCCTAGGAAGACACGCTGATTCCTTCAGTGTAGCGCGCGTGCGGCCCAGAACATCTAAGGGCATCACAGACCTGTTATTGCTCAATCTCGTGCGGCTAGAAGCCGCCTGTCCCTCTAAGAAGAAAAGTAATCGCTGACAGCACGAAGGATGTCACGCGACTAGTTAGCAGGCTAGAGTCTCGTTCGTTATCGGAATTAACCAGACAAATCGCTCCACCAACTAAGAACGGCCATGCACCACCACCCACCGAATCAAGAAAGAGCTATCAATCTGTCAATCCTTCCGGTGTCCGGGCCTGGTGAGGTTTCCCGTGTTGAGTCAAATTAAGCCGCAGGCTCCACTCCTGGTGGTGCCCTTCCGTCAATTCCTTTAAGTTTCAGCTTTGCAACCATACTTCCCCCGGAACCCAAAAGCTTTGGTTTCCCGGAGGCTGCCCGCCGAGTCATCGGAGGAACTGCGGCGGATCGCTGGCTGGCATCGTTTATGGTTAGAACTAGGGCGGTATCTGATCGCCTTCGAACCTCTAACTTTCGTTCTTGATTAATGAAAACATACTTGGCAAATGCTTTCGCTTCTGTTCGTCTTGCGACGATCCAAGAATTTCACCTCTAACGTCGCAATACGAATGCCCCCGCCTGTCCCTATTAATCATTACCTCGGGTTCCGAAAACCAACAAAATAGAACCGAGGTCCTATTCCATTATTCCATGCACACAGTATTCAGGCGGGCTTGCCTGCTTTAAGCACTCTAATTTGTTCAAAGTAAACGTGCCGGCCCACCGAGACACTCAATAAAGAGCACCCTGGTAGGATTTCAACGGGGTCCGCCTCGGGACGCACGAGCACGCACGAGGCGGTCGCACGCCTTCGGCTCGCCCCACCGGCAGGACGTCCCACGATACATGCCAGTTAAACACCGACGGGCGGTGAACCAACAGCGTGGGACACAAATCCAACTACGAGCTTTTTAACCGCAACAACTTTAATATACGCTATTGGAGCTGGAATTACCGCGGCTGCTGGCACCAGACTTGCCCTCCAATAGATACTCGTTAAAGGATTTAAAGTGTACTCATTCCGATTACGGGGCCTCGGATGAGTCCCGTATCGTTATTTTTCGTCACTACCTCCCCGTGCCGGGAGTGGGTAATTTGCGCGCCTGCTGCCTTCCTTGGATGTGGTAGCCGTTTCTCAGGCTCCCTCTCCGGAATCGAACCCTGATTCCCCGTTACCCGTTACAACCATGGTAGGCGCAGAACCTACCATCGACAGTTGATAAGGCAGACATTTGAAAGATGCGTCGCCGGTACGAGGACCGTGCGATCAGCCCAAAGTTATTCAGAGTCACCAAGGCAAACGGACCGGACGAGCCGACCGATTGGTTTTGATCTAATAAAAGCGTCCCTTCCATCTCTGGTCGGGACTCTGTTTGCATGTATTAGCTCTAGAATTACCACAGTTATCCAAGTAACGTGGGTACGATCTAAGGAACCATAACTGATTTAATGAGCCATTCGCGGTTTCACCTTAATGCGGCTTGTACTGAGACATGCATGGCTTAATCTTTGAGACAAGCATATGACTACTGGCAGGATCAACCAGGGAGCTGCGTCAACTAGAGCTGAGCAGCCGGCCGCCCGGGAGTGTGTCCCGGGGGCCCGCGCGAACACGCAAGCGTCCGCTCAATTATTCTGCAAACAGGAGGAGGCTGAGCTCCCCTGCACAACACACCTCGAAACCCTCTCAGGTCCCGGCGGCGCGCAGCGCCGTCCTAAGTACTTGGTCGGGTTCGAGAGAGGCGCAATCGCCCGGAGTTAGGCGAGTAGACGCTTTAGGTGCGACCACCCGTGCTCCCAACTGAGCTTGCCGCTGCCGACAGAGGCCCGGGAGCGTGCTGTCGTGGCATTGCCGGCGGGAGACAACACGCGCCACCTACGGTGACCGGCAGCTCCAACGCCAGCGCCACAGAAGGACAAAAGCCCCACTTGGGTGCCGAAGCGAACTCTCCCAGCACAGCGCACGCGCCAACACGTCCGCACAGCTGCGATACAAACCACCTGCGAGAACCGCTGGGGCGACCGAGCAGCAGACGGCGTCGCGGCGCCGAGCGCCGGGCGGCGGCGCATCCTCAGCGCACACAGTCCTCAATCGGACCAGCACACTGCAGATGGCCACCGCGCTTCGCACCGGGCCCGCGAGGACCTACTTTGGCCGCAAGGCGCCGCGAGCAGGGGGCGCCGGCGCGCAGCTGCGCCGCCTGCCGCGTCCGTCGGCCGGCGCGCCTGCCACTGGCCGCCCCCACCAGCCGGCTGTAGCGCGTGCGCCCACGCACCGCGCTGCCAGCACGCCGGGCGGCCCCCCCTCACCGGCCGGGGACGGTCCCACCCAGCCACCGCCGCGTATCGCCTCACACCCAGATCCCCTTTCGCGTTCGTGGGCATGGTGGGTCCCCTTTCACGTTCGTGGGCATGGTGGGTATCCCTGAAACAACCGGTTAATAGCTCGACCGATCGTCGCCAACACTGATTCACCTCTAGCGAGAACAACCGCACCACAACGGGTTACCTGTTGTTCATTTGCGTAACGTCACCAGCAAACGTAGACGTCCATCGCCATTTGCAACGAGTATTGCATGCCTGTGTCAGGTGTCACAACACACTACGTCTGCCCACATAGACGCAACAACATGTGCACGCCTCGAGAACACGTGGAAGGTAGCCCCCGTACGTATGCGGTGTCCATTGCGCGAACGACTGTCAGCCGGCCTCTGCAGGATGTCGCAGATGTGGAACGCGGTGCAACATGCTATCACGGTGTGTGAGAAGAGACGACTACGTCCGAATACACGCTCCACTACATCAACAGACTGCTCATGCTGATCGCCATCCAGGGCGTCCGTTCCTCCCACACGTCTGAATGGCGTACCACACTGCAATCCAGCTCTTATAGGGAGACGACACGTAGCTGCGTGCACAATATTTGGACTGTATGGTCTGCCGTTGCTAGGCGCAGTCGTCGTACGGTCACACATGTGCCACGATGTATCATTCAGTACATACGGACCAATGTGCAGTACAGTTTGTGGGTTTTGCGTACATCGGCGGACAGGTGACAGGCCGTACCACAACGTAGGCTGAGTACGTCGGCATGCGAAGGGCATTGAACATGCAAACTTCTCAACGACCAGCTTGCGAAGGCAGGGGGGAAGGGGGGGGGGCATGTACGTCCTGCTGCTATCCACATTACAGTGTATAGCAGGAGCATGTGGAAAGTCAGCAACACCTGCAAGGTGTTTAACATGACGCGATACACAGGGGACCGGGCAGTGCGAATAGCGAACTATATTGCGAGGGTTGCGGTTAGGCAACACTACACTAATTTAACGAGTTGCATAACAATTACAGAGCAGGTTCAGCGACAACGTGCGTCAGGTTAAGGCGCAATATAGGTTAGGTTGAGGCACAATATAGGTTAGGTTAAGGCACAACATGGGTTACGTTAAGGCACAAATTGGGTTACGTTAAGGCACAACATGGGTTACGTTAAGGCACAACATGGGTTACGTTAAGGCACAAATTAGGTTACGTTAAGGCACAAATTAGGTTACGTTAAGGCACAAATTAGGTTACGTTAAGGCACAAATTAGGTTACGTTAAGGCACAAATTAGGTTACGTTAAGGCACAAATTAGGTTACGTTAAGGCACAAATTAGGTTACGTTAAGGCACAAATTAGGTTACGTTAAGGCACAAATTAGGTTACGTTAAGGCACAAATTAGGTTACGTTAAGGCACAAATTAGGTTACGTTAAGGCACAAATTAGGTTACGTTAAGGCACAAATTAGGTTACGTTAAGGCACAAATTAGGTTACGTTAAGGCACAAATTAGGTTACGTTAAGGCACAAATTAGGTTACGTTAAGGCACAAATTAGGTTACGTTAAGGCACAAATTAGGTTACGTTAAGGCACAAATTAGGTTACGTTAAGGCACAAATTAGGTTACGTTAAGGCACAAATTAGGTTACGTTAAGGCACAAATTAGGTTACGTTAAGGCACAAATTAGGTTACGTTAAGGCACAAATTAGGTTACGTTAAGGCACAAATTAGGTTACGTTAAGGCACAAATTAGGTTACGTTAAGGCACAAATTAGGTTACGTTAAGGCACAAATTAGGTTACGTTAAGGTACAATATGGGTTAGGTTAAGGTACAATATGGGTTAGGTTAAGGTACAATATGGGTTAGGTTAAGGTACAATATGGGTTAGGTTAAGGTACAATATGGGTTAGGTTAAGGCACAACGTAGGTTAGGTTAAGGCACAACATAGGTTAGGTTAAGGCACAACATAGGTTAGGTTAAGGCACAACATAGGTTAGGTTAAGGCACAACATAGGTTAGGTTAAGGCACAACATAGGTTAGGTTAAGGCACAACATAGGTTAGGTTAAGGCACAACATAGGTTAGGTTAAGGCACAACATAGGTTAGGTTAAGGCACAACGTAGGTTAGGTTAAGGCACAACGTAGGTTAGGTTAAGGCACAACGTAGGTTAGGTTAAGGCACAACGTAGGTTAGGTTAAGGCACAACGTAGGTTAGGTTAAGGCACAACGTAGGTTAGGTTAAGGCACAACGTAGGTTAGGTTAAGGCACAACGTAGGTTAGGTTAAGGCACAACGTAGGTTAGGTTAAGGCACAACGTAGGTTAGGTTAAGGCACAACGTAGGTTAGGTTAAGGCACAACGTAGGTTAGGTTAAGGCACAACGTAGGTTAGGTTAAGGCACAACGTAGGTTAGGTTAAGGCACAACGTAGGTTAGGTTAAGGCACAACGTAGGTTAGGTTAAGGCACAACGTAGGTTAGGTTAA
>NW_026047452.1:55000-57500 GCF_023864345.2 Schistocerca serialis cubense
TGATGGCATCCAGGGTACGGTGCGGAAACAGGGGTAGAAGCTCCTGGTTTGCAAAGAGGACTTTGGAGTCACTGGCACAGAGAAGCCTAGCCTCCGCCAGGGCGAGCTCCCGCATTTCTTCTTCCGCCCACCGAGCTCGCTTCCTATCAGTTGCAATCTCCGCATTTGCCGCTTCCGGATGGGCGCGGCGGCGGTGTTGTCCGAGCCCGATCTTGCTGCGGAAGGCACGGCTGCAAATGCTGCAGTGGAACCATGGCTCCACGGCCTCCTCTACTTCAGGGACGGTTGGCAGGCTAGCAGTCGGGACTGTTAGGCCGGGTCCTTCAGCGGAAGGCCCGGTACCCGTGTTTTCTTCTCTTGTTGTCCCAACATTAAGGGTTATGCGATGGAGGGCTGGTAACCCCCCAAAGCCCCAAGTGCGGACTTCCACTCTGCTAACCAGTCCTATCAAGGACTGGCGTATCGGCGGGCCCACGGGAAGGGGGGAAGCCGCAGGCAAGGAGAGGCTAAGAGGGCATGGCCCATGTATTGCGCTTCACTTGCCCAGTAACTATGAGAGTCATAGTTACTCCCGCCGTTTACCCGCGCTTGCTTGAATTTCTTCACGTTGACATTCAGAGCACTGGGCAGAAATCACATTGCGTCAACACCCGCTAGGGCCATCGCAATGCTTTGTTTTAATTAGACAGTCGGATTCCCCCAGTCCGTGCCAGTTCTGAGTTGATCGTTGAATGGCGGCCGAAGAGAATCCGCGCACCCGCGCGCCCCCGGAGGAGCACGCTAAGGCGGACGCGGCCTCGCAGCAAGGAAGATCCGTGGGAGGCCAAGGCACGGGACCGAGCTCGGATCCTGCACGCAGGTTGAAGCACCGGGGCGCGAACGCCGCGCAGGCGCGCGCATCCTGCACCGCCGGCCAGCACGAGGCCGACCAACGGCGAGAGCAGACCACGCCCGCGCTAAACGCCCGCACTTACCGGCACCCCTACGGCACTCACCTCGCCCAGGCCCGGCACGTTAGCGCTGACCCACTTCCCGACCAAGCCCGACACGCCCCGATCCTCAGAGCCAATCCTTATCCCGAAGTTACGGATCCAATTTGCCGACTTCCCTTACCTACATTATTCTATCGACTAGAGGCTCTTCACCTTGGAGACCTGCTGCGGATATGGGTACGAACCGGCGCGACACCTCCACGTGGCCCTCTCCCGGATTTTCAAGGTCCGAGGGGAAGATCGGGACACCGCCGCAACTGCGGTGCTCTTCGCGTTCCAAACCCTATCTCCCTGCTAGAGGATTCCAGGGAACTCGAACGCTCATGCAGAAAAGAAAACTCTTCCCCGATCTCCCGACGGCGTCTCCGGGTCCTTTTGGGTTACCCCGACGAGCATCTCTAAAAGAGGGGCCCGACTTGTATCGGTTCCGCTGCCGGGTTCCGGAATAGGAACCGGATTCCCTTTCGCCCAACGGGGGCCAGCACAAAGCGCATCATGCTATGACGGCCCCCATCAACATCGGATTTCTCCTAGGGCTTAGGATCGACTGACTCGTGTGCAACGGCTGTTCACACGAAACCCTTCTCCGCGTCAGCCCTCCAGGGCCTCGCTGGAGTATTTGCTACTACCACCAAGATCTGCACCGACGGCGGCTCCAGGCAGGCTCACGCCCAGACCCTTCTGCGCCCACCGCCGCGACCCTCCTACTCGTCAGGGCTTCGCGGCCGGCCGCAAGGACCGGCCATGACTGCCAGACTGACGGCCGAGTATAGGCACGACGCTTCAGCGCCATCCATTTTCAGGGCTAGTTGCTTCGGCAGGTGAGTTGTTACACACTCCTTAGCGGATTCCGACTTCCATGGCCACCGTCCTGCTGTCTTAAGCAACCAACGCCTTTCATGGTTTCCCATGAGCGTCGATTCGGGCGCCTTAACTCGGCGTTTGGTTCATCCCACAGCGCCAGTTCTGCTTACCAAAAGTGGCCCACTTGGCACTCCGATCCGAGTCGTTTGCTCGCGGCTTCAGCATATCAAGCAAGCCGGAGATCTCACCCATTTAAAGTTTGAGAATAGGTTGAGGTCGTTTCGGCCCCAAGGCCTCTAATCATTCGCTTTACCGGATGAGACTCGTACGAGCACCAGCTATCCTGAGGGAAACTTCGGAGGGAACCAGCTACTAGATGGTTCGATTAGTCTTTCGCCCCTATACCCAGCTCCGACGATCGATTTGCACGTCAGAATCGCTACGGACCTCCATCAGGGTTTCCCCTGACTTCGTCCTGGCCAGGCATAGTTCACCATCTTTCGGGTCCCAACGTGTACGCTCTAGGTGCGCCTCACCTCGCAATGAGGACGAGACGCCCCGGGAGTGCGGAGGCCGCCGCCCCGTGAAGGGCGGGGAAGCCCCATCCTCCCTCGGCCCGCGCAAGGCGAGACCTTCACTTTCATTACGCCTTTAGGTTTCGTACAGCCCAATGACTCGCGCACATGTTAGACTCCTTGGTCCGT
>NW_026047452.1:60000-65000 GCF_023864345.2 Schistocerca serialis cubense
TTCGCTTCTGTTCGTCTTGCGACGATCCAAGAATTTCACCTCTAACGTCGCAATACGAATGCCCCCGCCTGTCCCTATTAATCATTACCTCGGGTTCCGAAAACCAACAAAATAGAACCGAGGTCCTATTCCATTATTCCATGCACACAGTATTCAGGCGGGCTTGCCTGCTTTAAGCACTCTAATTTGTTCAAAGTAAACGTGCCGGCCCACCGAGACACTCAATAAAGAGCACCCTGGTAGGATTTCAACGGGGTCCGCCTCGGGACGCACGAGCACGCACGAGGCGGTCGCACGCCTTCGGCTCGCCCCACCGGCAGGACGTCCCACGATACATGCCAGTTAAACACCGACGGGCGGTGAACCAACAGCGTGGGACACAAATCCAACTACGAGCTTTTTAACCGCAACAACTTTAATATACGCTATTGGAGCTGGAATTACCGCGGCTGCTGGCACCAGACTTGCCCTCCAATAGATACTCGTTAAAGGATTTAAAGTGTACTCATTCCGATTACGGGGCCTCGGATGAGTCCCGTATCGTTATTTTTCGTCACTACCTCCCCGTGCCGGGAGTGGGTAATTTGCGCGCCTGCTGCCTTCCTTGGATGTGGTAGCCGTTTCTCAGGCTCCCTCTCCGGAATCGAACCCTGATTCCCCGTTACCCGTTACAACCATGGTAGGCGCAGAACCTACCATCGACAGTTGATAAGGCAGACATTTGAAAGATGCGTCGCCGGTACGAGGACCGTGCGATCAGCCGACCGGACGAGCCGACCGATTGGTTTTGATCTAATAAAAGCGTCCCTTCCATCTCTGGTCGGGACTCTGTTTGCATGTATTAGCTCTAGAATTACCACAGTTATCCAAGTAACGTGGGTACGATCTAAGGAACCATAACTGATTTAATGAGCCATTCGCGGTTTCACCTTAATGCGGCTTGTACTGAGACATGCATGGCTTAATCTTTGAGACAAGCATATGACTACTGGCAGGATCAACCAGGGAGCTGCGTCAACTAGAGCTGAGCAGCCGGCCGCCCGGGAGTGTGTCCCGGGGGCCCGCGCGAACACGCAAGCGTCCGCTCAATTATTCTGCAAACAGGAGGAGGCTGAGCTCCCCTGCACAACACACCTCGAAACCCTCTCAGGTCCCGGCGGCGCGCAGCGCCGTCCTAAGTACTTGGTCGGGTTCGAGAGAGGCGCAATCGCCCGGAGTTAGGCGAGTAGACGCTTTAGGTGCGACCACCCGTGCTCCCAACTGAGCTTGCCGCTGCCGACAGAGGCCCGGGAGCGTGCTGTCCGTGGCATTGCCGGCGGGAGACAACACGCGCCACCTACGGTGACCGGCAGCTCCAACGCCAGCGCCACAGAAGGACAAAAGCCCCACTTGGGTGCCGAAGCGAACTCTCCCAGCACAGCGCACGCGCCAACACGTCCGCACAGCTGCGATACAAACCACCTGCGAGAACCGCTGGGGCGACCGAGCAGCAGACGGCGTCGCGGCGCCGAGCGCCGGGCGGCGGCGCATCCTCAGCGCACACAGTCCTCAATCGGACCAGCACACTGCAGATGGCCACCGCGCTTCGCACCGGGCCCGCGAGGACCTACTTTGGCCGCAAGGCGCCGCGAGCAGGGGGCGCCGGCGCGCAGCTGCGGCCGCCTGCCGCGTCCGTCGGCCGGCGCGCCTGCCACTGGGCCGCCCCCACCAGCCGGCTGTAGCGCGTGCGCCCACGCACCGCGCTGCCAGCACGCCGGGGCGGCCCCCCCCTCACCGGCCGGGGACGGTCCCACCCAGCCACCCGCCGCGTATCGCCTCACACCCAGATCCCCTTTCGCGTTCGTGGGCATGGTGGGTCCCCTTTCACGTTCGTGGGCATGGTGGGTATCCCTGAAACAACCGGTTAATAGCTCGACCGATCGTCGCCAACACTGATTCACCTCTAGCGAGAACAACCGCACCACAACGGGTTACCTGTTGTTCATTTGCGTAACGTCACCAGCAAACGTAGACGTCCATCGCCATTTGCAACGAGTATTGCATGCCTGTGTCAGGTGTCACAACACACTACGTCTGCCCACATAGACGCAACAACATGTGCACGCCTCGAGAACACGTGGAAGGTAGCCCCCGTACGTATGCGGTGTCCATTGCGCGAACGACTGTCAGCCGGCCTCTGCAGGATGTCGCAGATGTGGAACGCGGTGCAACATGCTATCACGGTGTGTGAGAAGAGACGACTACGTCCGAATACACGCTCCACTACATCAACAGACTGCTCATGCTGATCGCCATCCAGGGCGTCCGTTCCTCCCACACGTCTGAATGGCGTACCACACTGCAATCCAGCTCTTATAGGGGAGACGACACGTAGCTGCGTGCACAATATTTGGACTGTATGGTCTGCCGTTGCTAGGCGCAGTCGTCGTACGGTCACACATGTGCCACGATGTATCATTCAGTACATACGGACCAATGTGCAGTACAGTTTGTGGGTTTTGCGTACATCGGCGGACAGGTGACAGGCCGTACCACAACGTAGGCTGAGTACGTCGGCATGCGAAGGGCATTGAACATGCAAACTTCTCAACGACCAGCTTGCGAAGCAGGGGGGAAGGGGGGGGGGCATGTACGTCCTGCTGCTATCCACATTACAGTGTATAGCAGGAGCATGTGGAAAGTCAGCAACACCTGCAAGGTGTTTAACATGACGCGATACACAGGGGACCGGGCAGTGCGAATAGCGAACTATATTGCGAGGGTTGCGGTTAGGCAACACTACACTAATTTAACGAGTTGCATAACAATTACAGAGCAGGTTCAGCGACAACGTGCGTCAGGTTAAGGCGCAATATAGGTTAGGTTGAGGCACAATGATAGGTTAGGTTAAGGCACAACATGGGTTACGTTAAGGCACAAATTGGGTTACGTTAAGGCACAACATGGGTTACGTTAAGGCACAACATGGGTTACGTTAAGGCACAAATTAGGTTACGTTAAGGCACAAATTAGGTTACGTTAAGGCACAAATTAGGTTACGTTAAGGCACAAATTAGGTTACGTTAAGGCACAAATTAGGTTACGTTAAGGCACAAATTAGGTTACGTTAAGGCACAAATTAGGTTACGTTAAGGCACAAATTAGGTTACGTTAAGGCACAAATTAGGTTACGTTAAGGCACAAATTAGGTTACGTTAAGGCACAAATTAGGTTACGTTAAGGCACAAATTAGGTTACGTTAAGGCACAAATTAGGTTACGTTAAGGCACAAATTAGGTTACGTTAAGGCACAAATTAGGTTACGTTAAGGCACAAATTAGGTTACGTTAAGGCACAAATTAGGTTACGTTAAGGCACAAATTAGGTTACGTTAAGGCACAAATTAGGTTACGTTAAGGCACAAATTAGGTTACGTTAAGGCACAAATTAGGTTACGTTAAGGCACAAATTAGGTTACGTTAAGGCACAAATTAGGTTACGTTAAGGCACAAATTAGGTTACGTTAAGGCACAAATTAGGTTACGTTAAGGCACAAATTAGGTTACGTTAAGGCACAAATTAGGTTACGTTAAGGCACAAATTAGGTTACGTTAAGGTACAATATGGGTTAGGTTAAGGTACAATATGGGTTAGGTTAAGGTACAATATGGGTTAGGTTAAGGTACAATATGGGTTAGGTTAAGGTACAATATGGGTTAGGTTAAGGCACAACGTAGGTTAGGTTAAGGCACAACATAGGTTAGGTTAAGGCACAACATAGGTTAGGTTAAGGCACAACATAGGTTAGGTTAAGGCACAACATAGGTTAGGTTAAGGCACAACATAGGTTAGGTTAAGGCACAACATAGGTTAGGTTAAGGCACAACATAGGTTAGGTTAAGGCACAACATAGGTTAGGTTAAGGCACAACGTAGGTTAGGTTAAGGCACAACGTAGGTTAGGTTAAGGCACAACGTAGGTTAGGTTAAGGCACAACGTAGGTTAGGTTAAGGCACAACGTAGGTTAGGTTAAGGCACAACGTAGGTTAGGGTTAAGGCACAACGTAGGTTAGGTTAAGGCACAACGTAGGTTAGGTTAAGGCACAACGTAGGTTAGGTTAAGGCACAACGTAGGTTAGGTTAAGGCACAACGTAGGTTAGGTTAAGGCACAACGTAGGTTAGGTTAAGGCACAACGTAGGTTAGGTTAAGGCACAACGTAGGTTAGGTTAAGGCACAACGTAGGTTAGGTTAAGGCACAACGTAGGTTAGGTTAAGGCACAACGTAGGTTAGGTTAAGGCACAACGTAGGTTAGGTTAAGGCACAACGTAGGTTAGGTTAAGGCACAACGTAGGTTAGGTTAAGGCACAACGTAGGTTAGGTTAAGGCACAACGTAGGTTAGGTTAAGGCACAACGTAGGTTAGGTTAAGGCACAACGTAGGTTAGGTTAAGGCACAACGTAGGTTAGGTTAAGGCACAACGTAGGTTAGGTTAAGGCACAACGTAGGTTAGGTTAAGGCACAACGTAGGTTAGGTTAAGGCACAACGTAGGTTAGGTTAAGGCACAACGTAGGTTAGGTTAAGGCACAACGTAGTAGGTTAGGTTAAGGCACAACGTAGGTTAGGTTAAGGCACAACGTAGGTTAGGTTAAGGCACAACATAGGTTAGGTTAAGGCACAACATAGGTTAGGTTAAGGCACAACATAGGTTAGGAACATAGGTTAGGTTAAGGCACAACATAGGTTAGGTTAAGGCACAACATAGGTTAGGTTAAGGCACAACATAGGTTAGGTTAAGGCACAACATAGGTTAGGTTAAGGCACAACATAGGTTAGGTTAAGGCACAACATAGGTTAGGTTAAGGCACAACGTAGGTTAGGTTAAGGCACAACGTAGGTTAGGTTAAGGCACAACGTAGGTTAGGTTAAGGCACAACGTAGGTTAGGTTAAGGCACAACGTAGGTTAGGTTAAGGTACAACGTAGGTTAGGTTAAGGTACAACGTAGGTTAGGTTAAGGT
>NW_026047452.1:75000-77500 GCF_023864345.2 Schistocerca serialis cubense
GCGGCCCCCCCTCACCGGCCGGGGACGGTCCCACCCAGCCACCGCCGCGTATCGCCTCACACCCAGATCCCCTTTCGCGTTCGTGGGCATGGTGGGTCCCCTTTCACGTTCGTGGGCATGGTGGGTATCCCTGAAACAACCGGTTAATAGCTCGACCGATCGTCGCCAACACTGATTCACCTCTAGCGAGAACAACCGCACCACAACGGGTTACCTGTTGTTCATTTGCGTAACGTCACCAGCAAACGTAGACGTCCATCGCCATTTGCAACGAGTATTGCATGCCTGTGTCAGGTGTCACAACACACTACGTCTGCCCACATAGACGCAACAACATGTGCACGCCTCGAGAACACGTGGAAGGTAGCCCCCCGTACGTATGCGGTGTCCATTGCGCGAACGACTGTCAGCCGGCCTCTGCAGGATGTCGCAGATGTGGAACGCGGTGCAACATGCTATCACGGTGTGTGAGAAGAGACGACTACGTCCGAATACACGCTCCACTACATCAACAGACTGCTCATGCTGATCGCCATCCAGGGCGTCCGTTCCTCCCACACGTCTGAATGGCGTACCACACTGCAATCCAGCTCTTATAGGGAGACGACACGTAGCTGCGTGCACAATATTTGGACTGTATGGTCTGCCGTTGCTAGGCGCAGTCGTCGTACGGTCACACATGTGCCACGATGTATCATTCAGTACATACGGACCAATGTGCAGTACAGTTTGTGGGTTTTGCGTACATCGGCGGACAGGTGACAGGCCGTACCACAACGTAGGCTGAGTACGTCGGCATGCGAAGGGCATTGAACATGCAAACTTCTCAACGACCAGCTTGCGAAGGCAGGGGGGGAAGGGGGGGGGCATGTACGTCCTGCTGCTATCCACATTACAGTGTATAGCAGGAGCATGTGGAAAGTCAGCAACACCTGCAAGGTGTTTAACATGACGCGATACACAGGGGACCGGGCAGTGCGAATAGCGAACTATATTGCGAGGGTTGCGGTTAGGCAACACTACACTAATTTAACGAGTTGCATAACAATTACAGAGCAGGTTCAGCGACAACGTGCGTCAGGTTAAGGCGCAATATAGGTTAGGTTGAGGCACAATATAGGTTAGGTTAAGCACAACATGGGTTACGTTAAGCACAAATTGGGTTACGTTAAGGCACAACATGGGTTACGTTAAGGCACAACATGGGTTACGTTAAGGCACAAATTAGGTTACGTTAAGGCACAAATTAGGTTACGTTAAGGCACAAATTAGGTTACGTTAAGGCACAAATTAGGTTACGTTAAGGCACAAATTAGGTTACGTTAAGGCACAAATTAGGTTACGTTAAGGCACAAATTAGGTTACGTTAAGGCACAAATTAGGTTACGTTAAGGCACAAATTAGGTTACGTTAAGGCACAAATTAGGTTACGTTAAGGCACAAATTAGGTTACGTTAAGGCACAAATTAGGTTACGTTAAGGCACAAATTAGGTTACGTTAAGGCACAAATTAGGTTACGTTAAGGCACAAATTAGGTTACGTTAAGGCACAAATTAGGTTACGTTAAGGCACAAATTAGGTTACGTAAGGCACAAATTAGGTTACGTTAAGGCACAAATTAGGTTACGTTAAGGCACAAATTAGGTTACGTTAAGGCACAAATTAGGTTACGTTAAGGCACAAATTAGGTTACGTTAAGGTTACAATATGGGTTAGGTTAAGGTACAATATGGGTTAGGTTAAGGTACAATATGGGTTAGGTTAAGGTACAATATGGGTTAGGTTAAGGTACAATATGGTTAGGTTAAGGCACAACGTAGGTTAGGTTAAGGCACAACATAGGTTAGGTTAAGGCACAACATAGGTTAGGTTAAGGCACAACATAGGTTAGGTTAAGGCACAACATAGGTTAGGTTAAGGCACAACATAGGTTAGGTTAAGGCACAACATAGGTTAGGTTAAGGCACAACATAGGTTAGGTTAAGGCACAACATAGGTTAGGTTAAGGCACAACATAGGTTAGGTTAAGGCACAACATAGGTTAGGTTAAGGCACAACGTAGGTTAGGTTAAGGCACAACGTAGGTTAGGTTAAGGCACAACGTAGGTTAGGTTAAGGCACAACGTAGGTTAGGTTAAGGCACAACGTAGGTTAGGTTAAGGCACAACGTAGGTTAGGTTAAGGCACAACGTAGGTTAGGTTAAGGCACAACGTAGGTTAGGTTAAGGCACAACGTAGGTTAGGTTAAGGCACAACGTAGGTTAGGTTAAGGCACAACGTAGGTTAGGTTAAGGCACAACGTAGGTTAGGTTAAGGCACCACGTAGGTTAGGTTAAGGCACAACGTAGGTTAGGTTAAGGCACAACGTAGGTTAGGTTAAGGCACAACGTAGGTTAGGTTAAGGCACAACGTAGGTTAGGTTAAGGCACAACGTAGGTTAGGTTAAGGCACAACGTAGGTTAGGTTAAGGCACAACGTAGGTTAGGTTAGGCACAACGT
>NW_026047453.1:0-7500 GCF_023864345.2 Schistocerca serialis cubense
AATCCGTCTAGCCATTGTGGCAACGATATCGCTAAGGAGTCCCGAGGGTCGAAAGGCTCGAAAATACGTGACTTTACTAGGCGCGGTCGACCCACGTGGCGCCGCGCCGTACGGGCCCAACTTGTTTGCCGGACGGGGCACTCGGGCGGCGCTGTCTGGGATCTGTTCCCGGCGCCGCCCTGCCCCTACCGGTCGACCATGGGTGTCTATAGTTCGATGTCGGGACTCGGAATCGTCTGTAGACGACTTAGGTACCGGGCGGGGTGTTGTACTCGGTAGAGCAGTTGCCACGCTGCGATCTGTTGAGACTCAGCCCTAGCTTGGGGGATTCGTCTTGTCGCGAGACGAGACCCCCGGGGCTGGGCGTCAACAGGCGCACGTGTGTGCCTTTGTTTCTGTCCGTCGCATCTCTTGGCGTATCGGTCCGGCCGGGGCGCGCCGCACCCAGGGCGCTGCAGTGGGTGCGGCGGACGGCGGCGTATCGGTTGGCGGGCCCCCTTGCCGCCGGCGCGGGCGCTGCGATGGGTGCCGCCTCCGTGCGCGCGGGGGAGGCGGCGCCGGCCGGGCGCGTTGTGTTCTGCCGCGCTACAGCGTATCGCTTTGCCCGGCCGGCGATGGGTGCCGTGATGGGTGCCGGACGGTCGATGTCGGGCCCACCGGCCGGCGCGACGCGTGGAGGCGGCGTCGGCGGGCGGCGCCCGGCGGTCGACGGTTCGTTTCGCCGTCCCCCCCGGCGTGTGGTAACACAGCGTCCACCGCCGTACGGTGAACTACAATACCCCTATACACTATGGATGTGAAATAAAATATAATAACACATGATGCTCCGCAAGAAAATAGACTTGGGATAGGGTGTGTCGTTGGCAAGTCCCCGGGGCGGCTAGTGTGGGTGGTGATAAGTCCGTAGGGGTGAGGGGCGAGGTATCACGACGCACTCGCGCGCGCCCCCTCGTACCGACGACATGACTGTCCACAGTAAACATTCGACACCTCCATCTACAGGGATCCGACGGAACTACGCCAACCATGCTGGCAAAACAGTATCGCCATCTATGCGAATCTGACAACACTAGGTCCGCCATGTCGAGCGCACCACAAAACATACCGCCATCTGTAGGTCTCCCTCAGCATGAGCTCCTGCAACGACGATACCGCCATCTATGGGACGCCAAGCCGACTAAGACATCGATGGGCCCACAGTGCCCATCTTTCGACGCCACCCACAAAGCATGCAGCCTGTGTCGACCACAGCACCCAAACGCCAGTGCCTCTGCCGCACGAAGTCGTGGACCGGCAATCACACCACCCGCACCCGCTCGTGCCCCACCCCAACCGCCAAACTCGCAACGCCAGCGGATGAACGGCGGAAGTTTCCCGCAGTCGTAATGTGCAATCCACACCTATAACTTGCGTTTCATGAAGAGTTATGTCCAATATGCGACATTCCCGCTGTCCCTATGCGACATTCCCGCTGTCCCTATACATGAGCTGCGAGCTGTACCACGTACAAGCTACAGACGCGATCGCATTGCTCACTGTACGGATTCCCATGCCGAGCGATCAGCTAGGAAGCGCCCCATCCACGTCGGTACCCTTGGGCGTTGCACTCGCAGTCGCAAAAAACGTTGGGCAAATATATTTCTCCGATGCTGAGCGATCAGCTAGGAAGCGCCCCATCCATGTCGGTACTCGTACGCGTCGCACTCGCAGTCGCAAAAAACGCTGGGCAAATATATTTCTCGGAAGAGTAATGACAGTCCGAGCCTCCTGCGTGGGAAGAGTCTTTCTAGGCCCTGACCCACGGGAAGCGTGTAGCTTCCCCCATCCCGGACATTTCACGTCGTCACACTACCGGTATTGACTAATAGACTGATTGCTGATAATCATTAGCCACACACTGGGGGAAACGGCCGACAGGGGCGGCAACATAGTGGAGCCGCAGTGTCACTAATGTACAGAGATAGAACAGTTTCGACTGGAACCAGAGTAACCGTATACACGGCACTGATTAGTAATAGATGCAGAGCCATCAGAATACAGATAATATATACAACCGTCCCTATACATGCTGAAAGACTCTGCACACAATGAGAACCACACGTCAGCCAGACACTATCACACACTACTCTCTGCCTCTAACAGGCACACACACAATATCTAACCACCAGCATGGAAGAACATCCGGTGCATCCTCTCCGCCACATTACACAATCCACACTATCATAACCAGACCGGGAGGTCCACCCAGAAAACAGAATATCCCACCCTTCCGACATCCGCCATTGCTCAGCTAAGCCACGAACACCCACACATGTCCTACACAGGGGTGCACCCAACATCACAATACTGCCTCCTGTCACAGTACACAAACAATGGCAGGAATGAAAGACACAGATCTGCCACAACCTTGGAATCGGAGCGCCGCCTGTCATGAGCCACAAGTGCATCCTGACGTGACAAATCGGATGATCCCGCAGGCATGCACTTACGATAATCACTATCAACGAACCTGCCGCCCCCTCCCCCCCCAAAATACACCTTTCCCTACAACGTGTACCTTAACCTAAGCTATATTGTACCTTAACCTAAGCGATATTGTACCTTAACCTAAGGTATATCGTACCTTAACCTAACCTACATTGCGCCTTCACCTAACCTACGTTGTACCTTAACCTAACCTACGTTGTACCTTAACCTAACCTACGTTGTACCTTAACCTAACCTACGTTGTACCTTAACCTAACCTACGTTGTACCTTAACCTAACCTACGTTGTACCTTAACCTAACCTACGTTGTACCTTAACCTAACCTACGTTGTACCTTAACCTAACCTACGTTGTGCCTTAACCTAACCTACGTTGTGCCTTAACCTAACCTACGTTGTGCCTTAACCTAACCTACGTTGTGCCTTAACCTAACCTACGTTGTGCCTTAACCTAACCTACGTTGTGCCTTAACCTAACCTATGTTGTGCCTTAACCTAACCTATGTTGTGCCTTAACCTAACCTATGTTGTGCCTTAACCTAACCTATGTTGTGCCTTAACCTAACCTATGTTGTGCCTTAACCTAACCTATGTTGTGCCTTAACCTAACCTATGTTGTGCCTTAACCTAACCTATGTTGTGCCTTAACCTAACCTATGTTGTGCCTTAACCTAACCTATGTTGTGCCTTAACCTAACCTATGTTGTGCCTTAACCTAACCTATGTTGTGCCTTAACCTAACCTATGTTGTGCCTTAACCTAACCTATGTTGTGCCTTAACCTAACCTATGTTGTGCCTTAACCTAACCTACGTTGTGCCTTAACCTAACCTACGTTGTGCCTTAACCTAACCTACGTTGTGCCTTAACCTAACCTACGTTGTGCCTTAACCTAACCTACGTTGTGCCTTAACCTAACCTACGTTGTGCCTTAACCTAACCTACGTTGTGCCTTAACCTAACCTACGTTGTGCCTTAACCTAACCTACGTTGTGCCTTAACCTAACCTACGTTGTGCCTTAACCTAACCTACGTTGTGCCTTAACCTAACCTACGTTGTGCCTTAACCTAACCTACGTTGTGCCTTAACCTAACCTACGTTGTGCCTTAACCTAACCTACGTTGTGCCTTAACCTAACCTACGTTGTGCCTTAACCTAACCTACGTTGTGCCTTAACCTAACCTACGTTGTGCCTTAACCTAACCTACGTTGTGCCTTAACCTAACCTACGTTGTGCCTTAACCTAACCTATGTTGTGCCTTAACCTAACCTATGTTGTGCCTTAACCTAACCTATGTTGTGCCTTAACCTAACCTATGTTGTGCCTTAACCTAACCTATGTTGTGCCTTAACCTAACCTATGTTGTGCCTTAACCTAACCTATGTTGTGCCTTAACCTAACCTATGTTGTGCCTTAACCTAACCTATGTTGTGCCTTAACCTAACCTACGTTGTGCCTTAACCTAACCTACGTTGTGCCTTAACCTAACCCATATTGTACCTTAACCTAACCCATATTGTACCTTAACCTAACCCATATTGTACCTTAACCTAACCCATATTGTACCTTAACCTAACCCATATTGTACCTTAACGTAACCTAATTTGTGCCTTAACGTAACCTAATTTGTGCCTTAACGTAACCTAATTTGTGCCTTAACGTAACCTAATTTGTGCCTTAACGTAACCTAATTTGTGCCTTAACGTAACCTAATTTGTGCCTTAACGTAACCTAATTTGTGCCTTAACGTAACCTAATTTGTGCCTTAACGTAACCTAATTTGTGCCTTAACGTAACCTAATTTGTGCCTTAACGTAACCTAATTTGTGCCTTAACGTAACCTAATTTGTGCCTTAACGTAACCTAATTTGTGCCTTAACGTAACCTAATTTGTGCCTTAACGTAACCTAATTTGTGCCTTAACGTAACCTAATTTGTGCCTTAACGTAACCTAATTTGTGCCTTAACGTAACCTAATTTGTGCCTTAACGTAACCTAATTTGTGCCTTAACGTAACCTAATTTGTGCCTTAACGTAACCCATGTTGTGCCTTAACGTAACCCATGTTGTGCCTTAACGTAACCCAATTTGTGCCTTAACGTAACCCATGTTGTGCCTTAACCTAACCTATATTGTGCCTCAACCTAACCTATATTGCGCCTTAACCTGACGCACGTTGTCGCTGAACCTGCTCTGTAATTGTTATGCAACTCGTTAAATTAGTGTAGTGTTGCCTAACCGCAACCCTCGCAATATAGTTCGCTATTCGCACTGCCCGGTCCCCTGTGTATCGCGTCATGTTAAACACCTTGCAGGTGTTGCTGACTTTCCACATGCTCCTGCTATACACTGTAATGTGGATAGCAGCAGGACGTACATGCCCCCCCCCCTTCCCCCCTGCCTTCGCAAGCTGGTCGTTGAGAAGTTTGCATGTTCAATGCCCTTCGCATGCCGACGTACTCAGCCTACGTTGTGGTACGGCCTGTCACCTGTCCGCCGATGTACGCAAAACCCACAAACTGTACTGCACATTGGTCCGTATGTACTGAATGATACATCGTGGCACATGTGTGACCGTACGACGACTGCGCCTAGCAACGGCAGACCATACAGTCCAAATATTGTGCACGCAGCTACGTGTCGTCTCCCTATAAGAGCTGGATTGCAGTGTGGTACGCCATTCAGACGTGTGGGAGGAACGGACGCCCTGGATGGCGATCAGCATGAGCAGTCTGTTGATGTAGTGGAGCGTGTATTCGGACGTAGTCGTCTCTTCTCACACACCGTGATAGCATGTTGCACCGCGTTCCACATCTGCGACATCCTGCAGAGGCCGGCTGACAGTCGTTCGCGCAATGGACACCGCATACGTACGGGGGCTACCTTCCACGTGTTCTCGAGGCGTGCACATGTTGTTGCGTCTATGTGGGCAGACGTAGTGTGTTGTGACACCTGACACAGGCATGCAATACTCGTTGCAAATGGCGATGGACGTCTACGTTTGCTGGTGACGTTACGCAAATGAACAACAGGTAACCCGTTGTGGTGCGGTTGTTCTCGCTAGAGGTGAATCAGTGTTGGCGACGATCGGTCGAGCTATTAACCGGTTGTTTCAGGGATACCCACCATGCCCACGAACGTGAAAGGGGACCCACCATGCCCACGAACGCGAAAGGGGATCTGGGTGTGAGGCGATACGCGGCGGTGGCTGGGTGGGACCGTCCCCGGCCGGTGAGGGGGGGCCGCCCGGCGTGCTGGCAGCGCGGTGCGTGGGCGCACGCGCTACAGCCGGCTGGTGGGGGCGGCCAGTGGCAGGCGCGCCGGCCGACGGACGCGGCAGGCGGCGCAGCTGCGCGCCGGCGCCCCCTGCTCGCGGCGCCTTGCGGCCAAAGTAGGTCCTCGCGGGCCCGGTGCGAAGCGCGGTGGCCATCTGCAGTGTGCTGGTCCGATTGAGGACTGTGTGCGCTGAGGATGCGCCGCCGCCCGGCGCTCGGCGCCGCGACGCCGTCTGCTGCTCGGTCGCCCCAGCGGTTCTCGCAGGTGGTTTGTATCGCAGCTGTGCGGACGTGTTGGCGCGTGCGCTGTGCTGGGAGAGTTCGCTTCGGCACCCAAGTGGGGCTTTTGTCCTTCTGTGGCGCTGGCGTTGGAGCTGCCGGTCACCGTAGGTGGCGCGTGTTGTCTCCCGCCGGCAATGCCACGACAGCACGCTCCCGGGCCTCTGTCGGCAGCGGCAAGCTCAGTTGGGAGCACGGGTGGTCGCACCTAAAGCGTCTACTCGCCTAACTCCGGGCGATTGCGCCTCTCTCGAACCCGACCAAGTACTTAGGACGGCGCTGCGCGCCGCCGGGACCTGAGAGGGTTTCGAGGTGTGTTGTGCAGGGGAGCTCAGCCTCCTCCTGTTTGCAGAATAATTGAGCGGACGCTTGCGTGTTCGCGCGGGCCCCCGGGACACACTCCCGGGCGGCCGGCTGCTCAGCTCTAGTTGACGCAGCTCCCTGGTTGATCCTGCCAGTAGTCATATGCTTGTCTCAAAGATTAAGCCATGCATGTCTCAGTACAAGCCGCATTAAGGTGAAACCGCGAATGGCTCATTAAATCAGTTATGGTTCCTTAGATCGTACCCACGTTACTTGGATAACTGTGGTAATTCTAGAGCTAATACATGCAAACAGAGTCCCGACCAGAGATGGAAGGGACGCTTTTATTAGATCAAAACCAATCGGTCGGCTCGTCCGGTCCGTTTGCCTTGGTGACTCTGAATAACTTTGGGCTGATCGCACGGTCCTCGTACCGGCGACGCATCTTTCAAATGTCTGCCTTATCAACTGTCGATGGTAGGTTCTGCGCCTACCATGGTTGTAACGGGTAACGGGGAATCAGGGTTCGATTCCGGAGAGGGAGCCTGAGAAACGGCTACCACATCCAAGGAAGGCAGCAGGCGCGCAAATTACCCACTCCCGGCACGGGGAGGTAGTGACGAAAAATAACGATACGGGACTCATCCGAGGCCCCGTAATCGGAATGAGTACACTTTAAATCCTTTAACGAGTATCTATTGGAGGGCAAGTCTGGTGCCAGCAGCCGCGGTAATTCCAGCTCCAATAGCGTATATTAAAGTTGTTGCGGTTAAAAAGCTCGTAGTTGGATTTGTGTCCCACGCTGTTGGTTCACCGCCCGTCGGTGTTTAACTGGCATGTATCGTGGGACGTCCTGCCGGTGGGGCGAGCCGAAGGCGTGCGACCGCCTCGTGCGTGCTCGTGCGTCCCGAGGCGGACCCCGTTGAAATCCTACCAGGGTGCTCTTTATTGAGTGTCTCGGTGGGCCGGCACGTTTACTTTGAACAAATTAGAGTGCTTAAAGCAGGCAAGCCCGCCTGAATACTGTGTGCATGGAATAATGGAATAGGACCTCGGTTCTATTTTGTTGGTTTTCGGAACCCGAGGTAATGATTAATAGGGACAGGCGGGGGCATTCGTATTGCGACGTTAGAGGTGAAATTCTTGGATCGTCGCA
>NW_026047453.1:15000-20000 GCF_023864345.2 Schistocerca serialis cubense
CTGCGAGCTGTACCACGTACAAGCTACAGACGCGATCGCATTGCTCACTGTACGGATTCCCATGCCGAGCGATCAGCTAGGAAGCGCCCCATCCACGTCGGTACCCTTGGGCGTTGCACTCGCAGTCGCAAAAAACGTTGGGCAAATATATTTCTCCGATGCTGAGCGATCAGCTAGGAAGCGCCCCATCCATGTCGGTACTCGTACGCGTCGCACTCGCAGTCGCAAAAAACGCTGGGCAAATATATTTCTCGGAAGAGTAATGACAGTCCGAGCCTCCTGCGTGGGAAGAGTCTTTCTAGGCCCTGACCCACGGGAAGCGTGTAGCTTCCCCCATCCCGGACATTTCACGTCGTCACACTACCGGTATTGACTAATAGACTGATTGCTGATAATCATTAGCCACACACTGGGGGAAACGGCCGACAGGGGCGGCAACATAGTGGAGCCGCAGTGTCACTAATGTACAGAGATAGAACAGTTTCGACTGGAACCAGAGTAACCGTATACACGGCACTGATTAGTAATAGATGCAGAGCCATCAGAATACAGATAATATATACAACCGTCCCTATACATGCTGAAAGACTCTGCACACAATGAGAACCACACGTCAGCCAGACACTATCACACACTACTCTCTGCCTCTAACAGGCACACACACAATATCTAACCACCAGCATGGAAGAACATCCGGTGCATCCTCTCCGCCACATTACACAATCCACACTATCATAACCAGACCGGGAGGTCCACCCAGAAAACAGAATATCCCACCCTTCCGACATCCGCCATTGCTCAGCTAAGCCACGAACACCCACACATGTCCTACACAGGGGTGCACCCAACATCACAATACTGCCTCCTGTCACAGTACACAAACAATGGCAGGAATGAAAGACACAGATCTGCCACAACCTTGGAATCGGAGCGCCGCCTGTCATGAGCCACAAGTGCATCCTGACGTGACAAATCGGATGATCCCGCAGGCATGCACTTACGATAATCACTATCAACGAACCTGCCGCCCCCTCCCCCCCCAAAATACACCTTTCCCTACAACGTGTACCTTAACCTAAGCTATATTGTACCTTAACCTAAGCGATATTGTACCTTAACCTAAGGTATATCGTACCTTAACCTAACCTACATTGCGCCTTCACCTAACCTACGTTGTACCTTAACCTAACCTACGTTGTACCTTAACCTAACCTACGTTGTACCTTAACCTAACCTACGTTGTACCTTAACCTAACCTACGTTGTACCTTAACCTAACCTACGTTGTACCTTAACCTAACCTACGTTGTACCTTAACCTAACCTACGTTGTACCTTAACCTAACCTACGTTGTACCTTAACCTAACCTACGTTGTGCCTTAACCTAACCTACGTTGTGCCTTAACCTAACCTACGTTGTGCCTTAACCTAACCTACGTTGTGCCTTAACCTAACCTACGTTGTGCCTTAACCTAACCTACGTTGTGCCTTAACCTAACCTATGTTGTGCCTTAACCTAACCTATGTTGTGCCTTAACCTAACCTATGTTGTGCCTTAACCTAACCTATGTTGTGCCTTAACCTAACCTATGTTGTGCCTTAACCTAACCTATGTTGTGCCTTAACCTAACCTATGTTGTGCCTTAACCTAACCTATGTTGTGCCTTAACCTAACCTATGTTGTGCCTTAACCTAACCTATGTTGTGCCTTAACCTAACCTATGTTGTGCCTTAACCTAACCTACGTTGTGCCTTAACCTAACCTACGTTGTGCCTTAACCTAACCTACGTTGTGCCTTAACCTAACCTACGTTGTGCCTTAACCTAACCTACGTTGTGCCTTAACCTAACCTACGTTGTGCCTTAACCTAACCTACGTTGTGCCTTAACCTAACCTACGTTGTGCCTTAACCTAACCTACGTTGTGCCTTAACCTAACCTACGTTGTGCCTTAACCTAACCTACGTTGTGCCTTAACCTAACCTACGTTGTGCCTTAACCTAACCTACGTTGTGCCTTAACCTAACCTACGTTGTGCCTTAACCTAACCTACGTTGTGCCTTAACCTAACCTACGTTGTGCCTTAACCTAACCTACGTTGTGCCTTAACCTAACCTACGTTGTGCCTTAACCTAACCTACGTTGTGCCTTAACCTAACCTACGTTGTGCCTTAACCTAACCTACGTTGTGCCTTAACCTAACCTACGTTGTGCCTTAACCTAACCTACGTTGTGCCTTAACCTAACCTACGTTGTGCCTTAACCTAACCTATGTTGTGCCTTAACCTAACCTATGTTGTGCCTTAACCTAACCTATGTTGTGCCTTAACCTAACCTATGTTGTGCCTTAACCTAACCTATGTTGTGCCTTAACCTAACCTATGTTGTGCCTTAACCTAACCTATGTTGTGCCTTAACCTAACCTATGTTGTGCCTTAACCTAACCTACGTTGTGCCTTAACCTAACCTACGTTGTGCCTTAACCTAACCCATATTGTACCTTAACCTAACCCATATTGTACCTTAACCTAACCCATATTGTACCTTAACCTAACCCATATTGTACCTTAACCTAACCCATATTGTACCTTAACGTAACCTAATTTGTGCCTTAACGTAACCTAATTTGTGCCTTAACGTAACCTAATTTGTGCCTTAACGTAACCTAATTTGTGCCTTAACGTAACCTAATTTGTGCCTTAACGTAACCTAATTTGTGCCTTAACGTAACCTAATTTGTGCCTTAACGTAACCTAATTTGTGCCTTAACGTAACCTAATTTGTGCCTTAACGTAACCTAATTTGTGCCTTAACGTAACCTAATTTGTGCCTTAACGTAACCTAATTTGTGCCTTAACGTAACCTAATTTGTGCCTTAACGTAACCTAATTTGTGCCTTAACGTAACCTAATTTGTGCCTTAACGTAACCTAATTTGTGCCTTAACGTAACCTAATTTGTGCCTTAACGTAACCTAATTTGTGCCTTAACGTAACCTAATTTGTGCCTTAACGTAACCTAATTTGTGCCTTAACGTAACCTAATTTGTGCCTTAACGTAACCCATGTTGTGCCTTAACGTAACCCATGTTGTGCCTTAACGTAACCCAATTTGTGCCTTAACGTAACCCATGTTGTGCCTTAACCTAACCTATATTGTGCCTCAACCTAACCTATATTGCGCCTTAACCTGACGCACGTTGTCGCTGAACCTGCTCTGTAATTGTTATGCAACTCGTTAAATTAGTGTAGTGTTGCCTAACCGCAACCCTCGCAATATAGTTCGCTATTCGCACTGCCCGGTCCCCTGTGTATCGCGTCATGTTAAACACCTTGCAGGTGTTGCTGACTTTCCACATGCTCCTGCTATACACTGTAATGTGGATAGCAGCAGGACGTACATGCCCCCCCCCCTTCCCCCCTGCCTTCGCAAGCTGGTCGTTGAGAAGTTTGCATGTTCAATGCCCTTCGCATGCCGACGTACTCAGCCTACGTTGTGGTACGGCCTGTCACCTGTCCGCCGATGTACGCAAAACCCACAAACTGTACTGCACATTGGTCCGTATGTACTGAATGATACATCGTGGCACATGTGTGACCGTACGACGACTGCGCCTAGCAACGGCAGACCATACAGTCCAAATATTGTGCACGCAGCTACGTGTCGTCTCCCTATAAGAGCTGGATTGCAGTGTGGTACGCCATTCAGACGTGTGGGAGGAACGGACGCCCTGGATGGCGATCAGCATGAGCAGTCTGTTGATGTAGTGGAGCGTGTATTCGGACGTAGTCGTCTCTTCTCACACACCGTGATAGCATGTTGCACCGCGTTCCACATCTGCGACATCCTGCAGAGGCCGGCTGACAGTCGTTCGCGCAATGGACACCGCATACGTACGGGGGCTACCTTCCACGTGTTCTCGAGGCGTGCACATGTTGTTGCGTCTATGTGGGCAGACGTAGTGTGTTGTGACACCTGACACAGGCATGCAATACTCGTTGCAAATGGCGATGGACGTCTACGTTTGCTGGTGACGTTACGCAAATGAACAACAGGTAACCCGTTGTGGTGCGGTTGTTCTCGCTAGAGGTGAATCAGTGTTGGCGACGATCGGTCGAGCTATTAACCGGTTGTTTCAGGGATACCCACCATGCCCACGAACGTGAAAGGGGACCCACCATGCCCACGAACGCGAAAGGGGATCTGGGTGTGAGGCGATACGCGGCGGTGGCTGGGTGGGACCGTCCCCGGCCGGTGAGGGGGGGCCGCCCGGCGTGCTGGCAGCGCGGTGCGTGGGCGCACGCGCTACAGCCGGCTGGTGGGGGCGGCCAGTGGCAGGCGCGCCGGCCGACGGACGCGGCAGGCGGCGCAGCTGCGCGCCGGCGCCCCCTGCTCGCGGCGCCTTGCGGCCAAAGTAGGTCCTCGCGGGCCCGGTGCGAAGCGCGGTGGCCATCTGCAGTGTGCTGGTCCGATTGAGGACTGTGTGCGCTGAGGATGCGCCGCCGCCCGGCGCTCGGCGCCGCGACGCCGTCTGCTGCTCGGTCGCCCCAGCGGTTCTCGCAGGTGGTTTGTATCGCAGCTGTGCGGACGTGTTGGCGCGTGCGCTGTGCTGGGAGAGTTCGCTTCGGCACCCAAGTGGGGCTTTTGTCCTTCTGTGGCGCTGGCGTTGGAGCTGCCGGTCACCGTAGGTGGCGCGTGTTGTCTCCCGCCGGCAATGCCACGACAGCACGCTCCCGGGCCTCTGTCGGCAGCGGCAAGCTCAGTTGGGAGCACGGGTGGTCGCACCTAAAGCGTCTACTCGCCTAACTCCGGGCGATTGCGCCTCTCTCGAACCCGACCAAGTACTTAGGACGGCGCTGCGCGCCGCCGGGACCTGAGAGGGTTTCGAGGTGTGTTGTGCAGGGGAGCTCAGCCTCCTCCTGTTTGCAGAATAATTGAGCGGACGCTTGCGTGTTCGCGCGGGCCCCCGGGACACACTCCCGGGCGGCCGGCTGCTCAGCTC
>NW_026047453.1:30000-35000 GCF_023864345.2 Schistocerca serialis cubense
ACCTACGTTGTACCTTAACCTAACCTACGTTGTACCTTAACCTAACCTACGTTGTACCTTAACCTAACCTACGTTGTACCTTAACCTAACCTACGTTGTACCTTAACCTAACCTACGTGTACCTTAACCTAACCTACGTTGTGCTTAACCTAACCTACGTTGTGCCTTAACCTAACCTACGTTGTGCCTTAACCTAACCTACGTTGTGCCTTAACCTAACCTACGTTGTGCCTTAACCTAACCTACGTTGTGCCTTAACCTAACCTATGTTGTGCCTTAACCTAACCTATGTTGTGCCTTAACCTAACCTATGTTGTGCCTTAACCTAACCTATGTGTGCCTTAACCTAACCTATGTTGTGCCTTAACCTAACCTATGTTGTGCCTTAACCTAACCTATGTTGTGCCTTAACCTAACCTATGTTGTGCCTTAACCTAACACTATGTTGTGCCTTAACCTAACCTATGTTGTGCCTTAACCTAACCTATGTTGTGCCTTAACCTAACCTATGTTGTGCCTTAACCTAACCTACGTTGTGCCTTAACCTAACTACGTTGTGCCTTAACCTAACCTACGTTGTGCCTTAACCTAACCTACGTTGTGCCTTAACCTAACCTACGTTGTGCCTTAACCTAACCTACGTTGTGCCTTAACCTAACCTACGTTGTGCCTTAACCTAACCTACGTTGTGCCTTAACCTAACCTACGTTGTGCTTAACCTAACCTACGTTGTGCCTTAACCTAACCTACGTTGTGCCTTACCTAACCTACGTTGTGCCTTAACCTAACCTACGTTGTGCCTTAACCTAACCTACGTTGTGCCTTAACCTAACCTACGTTGTGCCTTAACCTAACCTACGTTGTGCCTTAACCTAACCTACGTTGTGCCTTAACCTAACCTACGTTGTGCCTTAACCTAACCTACGTTGTGCCTTAACCTAACCTACGTTGTGCCTTACCTAACCTACGTTGTGCCTTAACCTAACCTACGTTGTGCCTTAACCTAACCTACGTTGTGCCCTTAACCTAACCTATGTTGTGCCTTAACCTAACTATGTTGTGCCTTAACCTAACCTATGTTGTGCCTTAACCTAACCTATGTTGTGCCTTAACCTAACCTATGTTGTGCTTAACCTAACCTATGTTGTGCCTTAACCTAACCTATGTTGTGCCTTAACCTAACCTATGTTGTGCCTTAACCTAACCTACGTTGTGCCTTAACCTAACCTACGTTGTGCCTTAACCTAACCCATATTGTACCTTAACCTAACCCATATTGTACCTTAACCTAACCCATATTGTACCTTACCTAACCCATATTGTACCTTAACCTAACCCATATTGTACCTTACGTAACCTAATTTGTGCCTTAACGTAACCTAATTGTGCCTTAACGTAACCTAATTTGTGCCTTAACGTAACCTAATTTGTGCCTTAACGTAACCTAATTTGTGCCTTAACGTAAACCTAATTTGTGCCTTAACGTAACCTAATTTGTGCCTTAACGTAACCTAATTTGTGCCTTACGTAACCTAATTTGTGCCTTAACGTAACCTAATTTGTGCCTTAACGTACCTAATTTGTGCCTTAACGTAACCTAATTTGTGCCTTAACGTAACCTAATTTGTGCCTTAACGTAACCTAATTTGTGCCTTAACGTAACCTAATTTGTGCCTTAACGTAACCTAATTTGTGCCTTACGTAACCTAATTTGTGCCTTAACGTAACCTAATTTGTGCCTTAACGTAACCTAATTTGTGCCTTAACGTAACCTAATTTGTGCCTTAACGTAACCTAATTTGTGCCTTAACGTAACCTAATTTGTGCCTTAACGTAACCCATGTTGTGCCTTAACGTAACCCATGTTGTGCCTTACGTAACCCAATTTGTGCCTTAACGTAACCCAGTGTGCCTTAACCTAACCTATATTGTGCCTCAACCTAACCTATATTGCGCCTTAACCTGACGCACGTTGTCGCTGAACCTGCTCTGTAATTGTTATGCAACTCGTTAAATTAGTGTAGTGTTGCCTAACCGCAACCCTCGCAATATAGTTCGCTATTCGCACTGCCCGGTCCCCTGTGTATCGCGTCATGTTAAACACCTTGCAGGTGTTGCTGACTTTCCACATGCTCCTGCTATACACTGTAATGTGGATAGCAGCAGGACGTACATGCCCCCCCCCCTTCCCCCCTGCCTTCGCAAGCTGGTCGTTGAGAAGTTTGCATGTTCAATGCCCTTCGCATGCCGACGTACTCAGCCTACGTTGTGGTACGGCCTGTCACCTGTCCGCCGATGTACGCAAACCCACAAACTGTACTGCACATTGGTCCGTATGTACTGAATGATACATCGTGGCACATGTGTGACCGTACGACGACTGCGCCTAGCAACGGCAGACCATACAGTCCAAATATTGTGCACGCAGCTACGTGTCGTCTCCCTATAAGAGCTGGATTGCAGTGTGGTACGCCATTCAGACGTGTGGAGGAACGGACGCCCTGGATGGCGATCAGCATGAGCAGTCTGTTGATGTAGTGGAGCGTGTATTCGGACGTAGTCGTCTCTTCTCACACACCGTGATAGCATGTTGCACCGCGTTCCACATCTGCGACATCCTGCAGAGGCCGGCTGACAGTCGTTCGCGCAATGGACACCGCATACGTACGGGGGCTACCTTCCACGTGTTCTCGAGGCGTGCACATGTTGTTGCGTCTATGTGGGCAGACGTAGTGTGTTGTGACACCTGACACAGGCATGCAATACTCGTTGCAAATGGCGATGGACGTCTACGTTTGCTGGTGACGTTACGCAAATGAACAACAGGTAACCCGTTGTGGTGCGGGTTGTTCTCGCTAGAGGTGAATCAGTGTTGGCGACGATCGGTCGAGCTATTAACCGGTTGTTTCAGGGATACCCACCATGCCCACGAACGTGAAAGGGGACCCACCATGCCCACGAACGCGAAAGGGGATCTGGTGTGAGGCGATACGCGGCGGTGGCTGGGTGGGACCGTCCCCGGCCGGTGAGGGGGGGCCGCCCGGCGTGCTGGCAGCGCGGTGCGTGGGCGCACGCGCTACAGCCGGCTGGTGGGGGCGGCCAGTGGCAGGCGCGCCGGCCGACGGACGCGGCAGGCGGCGCAGCTGCGCGCCGGCGCCCCCTGCTCGCGGCGCCTTGCGGCCAAAGTAGGTCCTCGCGGGCCCGGTGCGAAGCGCGGTGGCCATCTGCAGTGTGCTGGTCCGATTGAGGACTGTGTGCGCTGAGGATGCGCCGCCGCCCGGCGCTCGGCGCCGCGACGCCGTCTGCTGCTCGGTCGCCCCAGCGGTTCTCGCAGGTGGTTTGTATCGCAGCTGTGCGGACGTGTTGGCGCGTGCGCTGTGCTGGGAGAGTTCGCTTCGGCACCCAAGTGGGGCTTTTGTCCTTCTGTGGCGCTGGCGTTGGAGCTGCCGGTCACCGTAGGTGGCGCGTGTTGTCTCCCGCCGGCAATGCCACGACAGCACGCTCCCGGGCCTCTGTCGGCAGCGGCAAGCTCAGTTGGGAGCACGGGTGGTCGCACCTAAAGCGTCTACTCGCCTAACTCCGGGCGATTGCGCCTCTCTCGAACCCGACCAAGTACTTAGGACGGCGCTGCGCGCCGCCGGGACCTGAGAGGGTTTCGAGGTGTGTTGTGCAGGGGAGCTCAGCCTCCTCCTGTTTGCAGAATAATTGAGCGGACGCTTGCGTGTTCGCGCGGGCCCCCGGGACACACTCCCGGGCGGCCGGCTGCTCAGCTCTAGTTGACGCAGCTCCCTGGTTGATCCTGCCAGTAGTCATATGCTTGTCTCAAAGATTAAGCCATGCATGTCTCAGTACAAGCCGCATTAAGGTGAAACCGCGAATGGCTCATTAAATCAGTTATGGTTCCTTAGATCGTACCCACGTTACTTGGATAACTGTGGTAATTCTAGAGCTAATACATGCAAACAGAGTCCCGACCAGAGATGGAAGGGACGCTTTTATTAGATCAAAACCAATCGGTCGGCTCGTCCGGTCCGTTTGCCTTGGTGACTCTGAATAACTTTGGGCTGATCGCACGGTCCTCGTACCGGCGACGCATCTTTCAAATGTCTGCCTTATCAACTGTCGATGGTAGGTTCTGCGCCTACCATGGTTGTAACGGGTAACGGGGAATCAGGGTTCGATTCCGGAGAGGGAGCCTGAGAAACGGCTACCACATCCAAGGAAGGCAGCAGGCGCGCAAATTACCCACTCCCGGCACGGGGAGGTAGTGACGAAAAATAACGATACGGGACTCATCCGAGGCCCCGTAATCGGAATGAGTACACTTTAAATCCTTTAACGAGTATCTATTGGAGGGCAAGTCTGGTGCCAGCAGCCGCGGTAATTCCAGCTCCAATAGCGTATATTAAAGTTGTTGCGGTTAAAAAGCTCGTAGTTGGATTTGTGTCCCACGCTGTTGGTTCACCGCCCGTCGGTGTTTAACTGGCATGTATCGTGGGACGTCCTGCCGGTGGGGCGAGCCGAAGGCGTGCGACCGCCTCGTGCGTGCTCGTGCGTCCCGAGGCGGACCCCGTTGAAATCCTACCAGGGTGCTCTTTATTGAGTGTCTCGGTGGGCCGGCACGTTTACTTTGAACAAATTAGAGTGCTTAAAGCAGGCAAGCCCGCCTGAATACTGTGTGCATGGAATAATGGAATAGGACCTCGGTTCTATTTTGTTGGTTTTCGGAACCCGAGGTAATGATTAATAGGGACAGGCGGGGGCATTCGTATTGCGACGTTAGAGGTGAAATTCTTGGATCGTCGCAAGACGAACAGAAGCGAAAGCATTTGCCAAGTATGTTTTCATTAATCAAGAACGAAAGTTAGAGGTTCGAAGGCGATCAGATACCGCCCTAGTTCTAACCATAAACGATGCCAGCCAGCGATCCGCCGCAGTTCCTCCGATGACTCGGCGGGCAGCCTCCGGGAAACCAAAGCTTTTGGGTTCCGGGGGAAGTA
>NW_026047454.1:5000-7500 GCF_023864345.2 Schistocerca serialis cubense
CTTAACCTAACCTACGTTGTGCCTTAACCTAACCTACGTTGTGCCTTAACCTAACCTACGTTGTGCCTTAACCTAACCTACGTTGTGCCTTAACCTAACTTACGTTGTGCCTTAACCTAACTTACGTTGTGCCTTAACCTAACTTACGTTGTGCCTTAACCTAACCCATGTTGTGCCTTAACCTAACCCATGTTGTGCCTTAACCTAACCCATGTTGTGCCTTAACCTAACCCATGTTGTGCCTTAACGTAACCCATGTTGTGCCTTAACGTAACCCATGTTGTGCCTTAACGTAACCCATGTTGTGCCTTAACGTAACCCATGTTGTGCCTTAACGTAACCCATGTTGTGCCTTAACGTAACCCATGTTGTGCCTTAACGTAACCCATGTTGTGCCTTAACGTAACCCATGTTGTGCCTTAACGTAACCCATGTTGTGCCTTAACGTAACCCAATTTGTGCCTTAACGTAACCTAATTTGTGCCTTAACGTAACCTAATTTGTGCCTTAACGTAACCCATATTGCGCCTCAACCTAACCTATATTGCGCCTTAACCTGACGCACGTTGTCGCTGAACCTGCTCTGTAATTGTTATGCAACTCGTTAAATTAGTGTAGTGTTGCCTAACCGCAACCCTCGCAATATAGTTCGCTATTCGCACTGCCCGGTCCCCTGTGTATCGCGTCATGTTAAACACCTTGCAAGTGTTGCTGACTTTCCACATGCTCCTGCTATACACTGTAATGTGGATAGCAGCAGGACGTACATGCCCCCCCCCTTCCCCCCTGCCTTCGCAAGCTGGTCGTTGAGAAGTTTGCATGTTCAATGCCCTTCGCATGCCGACGTACTCAGCCTACGTTGTGGTACGGCCTGTCACCTGTCCGCGGATGTACGCAAAACCCACAAACTGTGCTGCACATTGGTCCGTATGTACTGAATGATACATCGTGGCACATGTGTGACCGTACGACGACTGCGCCTAGCAACGGCGGACCATACAGTCCAAATATTGTGGACGCAGCTACGTGTCGTCTCCCTTTAGGAGCTGGATTGCAGTGTGGTACGCCATTCAGACGTGTGGGAGGAACGGACGCCCTGGATGGCGATCAGCATGAGCAGTCTGTTGATGTAGTGGAGCGTGTATTCGGACGTAGTCGTCTCTTCTCACACACTGTGATAGCATGTTGCACCGCGTTCCACATCTGCGACATGCTGCAGAGGCCGGCTGACAGTCGTTCGCGCAATGGACACCGCATACGTACGGGGGCTACCTTCCACGTGTTCTCTAGGCGTGCACATGTTGTTGCGTCTATGTGGGCAGACGTAGTGTGTTGTGACACCTGACACAGGCATGCAATACTCGTTGCAAATGGCGATGGACGTCTACGTTTGCTGGTGACGTTACGCAAATGAACAACTGGTAACCCGTTGTGGTGCGGTTGTTCTCGCTAGAGGTGAATCAGTGTTGGCGACGATCGGTCGAGCTATTAACCGGTTGTTTCATGGATACCCACCATGCCCACGAACGTGAAAGGGGACCCACCATGCCCACGAACGTGAAAGGGGATCTGGGTGTGAGGCGATACGCGGCGGTGGCTGGGTGGGACCGTCCCCGGCCGGTGAGGGGGGGCCGCCCGGCGTGCTGGCAGCGCGGTGCGTGGGCGCACGCGCTACAGCCGGCTGGTGGGGGCGGCCAGTGGCAGGCGCGCCGGCCGACGGACGCGGCAGGCGGCGCAGCTGCGCGCCGGCGCCCCCTGCTCGCGGCGCCTTGCGGCCAAAGTAGGTCCTCGCGGGCCCGGTGCGAAGCGCGGTGGCCATCTGCAGTGTGCTGGTCCGATTGAGGACTGTGTGCGCTGAGGATGCGCCGCCGCCCGGCGCTCGGCGCCGCGACGCCGTCTGCTGCTCGGTCGCCCCAGCGGTTCTCGCAGGTGGTTTGTATCGCAGCTGTGCGGACGTGTTGGCGCGTGCGCTGTGCTGGGAGAGTTCGCTTCGGCACCCAAGTGGGGCTTTTGTCCTTCTGTGGCGCTGGCGTTGGAGCTGCCGGTCACCGTAGGTGGCGCGTGTTGTCTCCCGCCGGCAATGCCACGACAGCACGCTCCCGGGCCTCTGTCGGCAGCGGCAAGCTCAGTTGGGAGCACGGGTGGTCGCACCTAAAGCGTCTACTCGCCTAACTCCGGGCGATTGCGCCTCTCTCGAACCCGACCAAGTACTTAGGACGGCGCTGCGCGCCGCCGGGACCTGAGAGGGTTTCGAGGTGTGTTGTGCAGGGGAGCTCAGCCTCCTCCTGTTTGCAGAATAATTGAGCGGACGCTTGCGTGTTCGCGCGGGCCCCCGGGACACACTCCCGGGCGGCCGGCTGCTCAGCTCTAGTTGACGCAGCTCCCTGGTTGATCCTGCCAGTAGTCATATGCTTGTCTCAAAGATTAAGCCATGCATGTCTCAGTACAAGCCGCATTAAGGTGAAACCGCGAATGGCTCATTAAATCAGTTATGGTTCCT
>NW_026047454.1:15000-20000 GCF_023864345.2 Schistocerca serialis cubense
AAAACATACCGCCATCTGTAGGTCTCCCTCAGCATGAGCTCCTGCAACGACGATACCGCCATCTATGGGACGCCAAGCCGACTAAGACATCGATGGGCCCACAGTGCCCATCTTTCGACGCCACCCACAAAGCATGCAGCCTGTGTCGACCACAGCACCCAAACGCCAGTGCCTCTGCCGCACAACGTCGTGGACCGGCAATCACACCACCCGCACCCGCTCGTGCCCCACCCCAACCGCCAAACTCGCAACGCCAGCGGATGAACGGCGGAAGTTTCCCGCACTCGTAATGTGCAATCCACACCTATAACTTGCGTTTCATGAAGAGTTATGTCCAATATGCGACATTCCCGCTGTCCCTATACATGAGCTGCGAGCTGTACCACGTACAAGCTACAGACGCGATCGCATTGCTCACTGTACTGATTCCCATGCCGAGCGATCAGCTAGGAAGCGCCCCATCCATGTCGGTACCCGTGGGCGTTGCACTCGCAGTCGCAAAAAACGTTGGGCAAATATATATCTCGGAACAGTAACGACAGTCGGAGCCTCCTGGCGTTGCACTCGCAGTCGCAAAAAACGCTGGGCAAATATATTTCTCGGAAGAGTAACGACAGTCCGAGCCTCCTGCGTGGGAAGAGTCTTTCTAGGCCCTGACCCACGGGAAGGGTTTAGCTTCCCCCATCCCGGACATTTGAAGTCGTCACACTACCGGTATTGACTAATAGACTGATTGCTGATAATCACTAGCCATACACTGGGGGAAACGGCCGACAGGGGCAGCAACATAGTGGAGCCGCAGTGTCACTAATGTACAGAGATAGAACAGTTTCGACTGGAACCAGAGTAACCGTATACACGGCACTGATTAGTAATAAATGCAGAGCCATCAGAATACAGATAATATATACAACCGTCCCTATACATGCTGAAAGACTCTGCACACAATGAGAACCACACGTCAGCCAGACACTATCACACACTACTCTCTGCCTCTAACAGGCACACACACAATATCTAACCACCAGCATGGAAGAACATCCGGTGCATCCTCTCCGCCACATTACACAATCCACACTATCATAACCAGACCGGGAGGTCCACCCAGAAAACAGAATATCCCACCCTTCCGACATCCGCCATTGCTCAGCTAAGCCACGAACACCCACACATGTCCTACACAGGGGTGCACCCAACATCACCATACTGCCTCCTGTCACAGTACACAAACAATGGCAGGAATGAAAGACACAGATCTGCCACAACCTTGGAATCGGAGCGCCGCCTGTCATGAGCCACAAGTGCATCCTGACGTGACAAATCGGATGATCCCGCAGGCATGCACTTACGATAATCACTATCAACGAACCTGCCGCCGCCCCCCCCCCCCAAATACACCTTTCCCTACAACAATGTGTACCTTAACCTAAGCTATATCGTACCTTAACCTAACCGACATTGCGCCTTAACCTAACCTACGTTGTACCTTAACCTAACCTATGTTGTACCTTAACCTAACCTATGTTGTACCTTAACCTAACCTACGTTGTGCCTTAACCTAACCTACGTTGTGCCTTAACCTAACCTACGTTGTGCCTTAACCTAACCTACGTTGTGCCTTAACCTAACCTACGTTGTGCCTTAACCTAACCTACGTTGTGCCTTAACCTAACCTACGTTGTGCCTTAACCTAACCTACGTTGTGCCTTAACCTAACCTACGTTGTGCCTTAACCTAACCTACGTTGTGCCTTAACCTAACCTACGTTGTGCCTTAACCTAACCTACGTTGTGCCTTAACCTAACCTACGTTGTGCCTTAACCTAACCTACGTTGTGCCTTAACCTAACCTACGTTGTGCCTTAACCTAACCTACGTTGTGCCTTAACCTAACCTACGTTGTGCCTTAACCTAACCTACGTTGTGCCTTAACCTAACCTACGTTGTGCCTTAACCTAACCTACGTTGTGCCTTAACCTAACCTACGTTGTGCCTTAACCTAACCTACGTTGTGCCTTAACCTAACCTACGTTGTGCCTTAACCTAACCTACGTTGTGCCTTAACCTAACCTACGTTGTGCCTTAACCTAACCTACGTTGTGCCTTAACCTAACCTACGTTGTGCCTTAACCTAACCTACGTTGTGCCTTAACCTAACCTACGTTGTGCCTTAACCTAACTTACGTTGTGCCTTAACCTAACTTACGTTGTGCCTTAACCTAACTTACGTTGTGCCTTAACCTAACCCATGTTGTGCCTTAACCTAACCCATGTTGTGCCTTAACCTAACCCATGTTGTGCCTTAACGTAACCCATGTTGTGCCTTAACGTAACCCATGTTGTGCCTTAACGTAACCCATGTTGTGCCTTAACGTAACCCATGTTGTGCCTTAACGTAACCCATGTTGTGCCTTAACGTAACCCATGTTGTGCCTTAACGTAACCCATGTTGTGCCTTAACGTAACCCATGTTGTGCCTTAACGTAACCCATGTTGTGCCTTAACGTAACCCATGTTGTGCCTTAACGTAACCCAATTTGTGCCTTAACGTAACCCAATTTGTGCCTTAACGTAACCCAATTTGTGCCTTAACGTAACCTAATTTGTGCCTTAACGTAACCTAATTTGTGCCTTAAGGTAACCCATATTGCGCCTCAACCTAACCTATATTGCGCCTTAACCTGACGCACGTTGCCGCTGAACCTGCTCTGTAATTGTTATGCAACTCGTTAAATTAGTGTAGTGTTGCCTAACCGCAACCCTCGCAATATAGTTCGCTATTCGCACTGACCGGTCCCCTGTGTATCGCGTCATGTTAAACACCTTGCAAGTGTTGCTGACTTTCCACATGCTCCTGCTATACACTGTAATGTGGATAGCAGCAGGACGTACATGCCCCCCCCCTTCCCCCCTGCCTTCGCAAGCTGGTCGTTGAGAAGTTTGCATGTTCAATGCCCTTCGCATGCCGACGTACTCAGCCTACGTTGTGGTACGGCCTGTCACCTGTCCGCGGATGTACGCAAAACCCACAAACTGTGCTGCACATTGGTCCGTATGTACTGAATGATACATCGTGGCACATGTGTGACCGTACGACGACTGCGCCTAGCAACGGCGGACCATACAGTCCAAATATTGTGGACGCAGCTACGTGTCGTCTCCCTTTAGGAGCTGGATTGCAGTGTGGTACGCCATTCAGACGTGTGGGAGGAACGGACGCCCTGGATGGCGATCAGCATGAGCAGTCTGTTGATGTAGTGGAGCGTGTATTCGGACGTAGTCGTCTCTTCTCACACACTGTGATAGCATGTTGCACCGCGTTCCACATCTGCGACATGCTGCAGAGGCCGGCTGACAGTCGTTCGCGCAATGGACACCGCATACGTACGGGGGCTACCTTCCACGTGTTCTCTAGGCGTGCACATGTTGTTGCGTCTATGTGGGCAGACGTAGTGTGTTGTGACACCTGACACAGGCATGCAATACTCGTTGCAAATGGCGATGGACGTCTACGTTTGCTGGTGACGTTACGCAAATGAACAACTGGTAACCCGTTGTGGTGCGGTTGTTCTCGCTAGAGGTGAATCAGTGTTGGCGACGATCGGTCGAGCTATTAACCGGTTGTTTCATGGATACCCACCATGCCCACGAACGTGAAAGGGGACCCACCATGCCCACGAACGTGAAAGGGGATCTGGGTGTGAGGCGATACGCGGCGGTGGCTGGGTGGGACCGTCCCCGGCCGGTGAGGGGGGGCCGCCCGGCGTGCTGGCAGCGCGGTGCGTGGGCGCACGCGCTACAGCCGGCTGGTGGGGGCGGCCAGTGGCAGGCGCGCCGGCCGACGGACGCGGCAGGCGGCGCAGCTGCGCGCCGGCGCCCCCTGCTCGCGGCGCCTTGCGGCCAAAGTAGGTCCTCGCGGGCCCGGTGCGAAGCGCGGTGGCCATCTGCAGTGTGCTGGTCCGATTGAGGACTGTGTGCGCTGAGGATGCGCCGCCGCCCGGCGCTCGGCGCCGCGACGCCGTCTGCTGCTCGGTCGCCCCAGCGGTTCTCGCAGGTGGTTTGTATCGCAGCTGTGCGGACGTGTTGGCGCGTGCGCTGTGCTGGGAGAGTTCGCTTCGGCACCCAAGTGGGGCTTTTGTCCTTCTGTGGCGCTGGCGTTGGAGCTGCCGGTCACCGTAGGTGGCGCGTGTTGTCTCCCGCCGGCAATGCCACGACAGCACGCTCCCGGGCCTCTGTCGGCAGCGGCAAGCTCAGTTGGGAGCACGGGTGGTCGCACCTAAAGCGTCTACTCGCCTAACTCCGGGCGATTGCGCCTCTCTCGAACCCGACCAAGTACTTAGGATGGCGCTGCGCGCCGCCGGGACCTGAGAGGGTTTCGAGGTGTGTTGTGCAGGGGAGCTCAGCCTCCTCCTGTTTGCAGAATAATTGAGCGGACGCTTGCGTGTTCGCGCGGGCCCCCGGGACACACTCCCGGGCGGCCGGCTGCTCAGCTCTAGTTGACGCAGCTCCCTGGTTGATCCTGCCAGTAGTCATATGCTTGTCTCAAAGATTAAGCCATGCATGTCTCAGTACAAGCCGCATTAAGGTGAAACCGCGAATGGCTCATTAAATCAGTTATGGTTCCTTAGATCGTACCCACGTTACTTGGATAACTGTGGTAATTCTAGAGCTAATACATGCAAACAGAGTCCCGACCAGAGATGGAAGGGACGCTTTTATTAGATCAAAACCAATCGGTCGGCTCGTCCGGTCCGTTTGCCTTGGTGACTCTGAATAACTTTGGGCTGATCGCACGGTCCTCGTACCGGCGACGCATCTTTCAAATGTCTGCCTTATCAACTGTCGATGGTAGGTTCTGCGCCTACCATGGTTGTAACGGGTAACGGGGAATCAGGGTTCGATTCCGGAGAGGGAGCCTGAGAAACGGCTACCACATCCAAGGAAGGCAGCAGGCGCGCAAATTACCCACTCCCGGCACGGGGAGGTAGTGACGAAAAATAA
>NW_026047454.1:30000-32500 GCF_023864345.2 Schistocerca serialis cubense
GCCTTAACCTAACCCATGTTGTGCCTTAACCTAACCCATGTTGTGCCTTAACGTAACCCATGTTGTGCCTTAACGTAACCCATGTTGTGCCTTAACGTAACCCATGTTGTGCCTTAACGTAACCCATGTTGTGCCTTAACGTAACCCATGTTGTGCCTTAACGTAACCCATGTTGTGCCTTAACGTAACCCATGTTGTGCCTTAACGTAACCCATGTTGTGCCTTAACGTAACCCATGTTGTGCCTTAACGTAACCCATGTTGTGCCTTAACGTAACCCAATTTGTGCCTTAACGTAACCCAATTTGTGCCTTAACGTAACCCAATTTGTGCCTTAACGTAACCTAATTTGTGCCTTAACGTAACCTAATTTGTGCCTTAACGTAACCCATATTGCGCCTCAACCTAACCTATATTGCGCCTTAACCTGACGCACGTTGTCGCTGAACCTGCTCTGTAATTGTTATGCAACTCGTTAAATTAGTGTAGTGTTGCCTAACCGCAACCCTCGCAATATAGTTCGCTATTCGCACTGCCCGGTCCCCTGTGTATCGCGTCATGTTAAACACCTTGCAAGTGTTGCTGACTTTCCACATGCTCCTGCTATACACTGTAATGTGGATAGCAGCAGGACGTACATGCCCCCCCCCTTCCCCCCTGCCTTCGCAAGCTGGTCGTTGAGAAGTTTGCATGTTCAATGCCCTTCGCATGCCGACGTACTCAGCCTACGTTGTGGTACGGCCTGTCACCTGTCCGCGGATGTACGCAAAACCCACAAACTGTGCTGCACATTGGTCCGTATGTACTGAATGATACATCGTGGCACATGTGTGACCGTACGACGACTGCGCCTAGCAACGGCGGACCATACAGTCCAAATATTGTGGACGCAGCTACGTGTCGTCTCCCTTTAGGAGCTGGATTGCAGTGTGGTACGCCATTCAGACGTGTGGGAGGAACGGACGCCCTGGATGGCGATCAGCATGAGCAGTCTGTTGATGTAGTGGAGCGTGTATTCGGACGTAGTCGTCTCTTCTCACACACTGTGATAGCATGTTGCACCGCGTTCCACATCTGCGACATGCTGCAGAGGCCGGCTTACAGTCGTTCGCGCAATGGACACTGCATACGTACGGGGGCTACCTTCCACGTGTTCTCTAGGCGTGCACATGTTGTTGCGTCTATGTGGGCAGACGTAGTGTGTTGTGACACCTGACACAGGCATGCAATACTCGTTGCAAATGGCGATGGACGTCTACGTTTGCTGGTGACGTTACGCAAATGAACAACTGGTAACCCGTTGTGGTGCGGTTGTTCTCGCTAGAGGTGAATCAGTGTTGGCGACGATCGGTCGAGCTATTAACCGGTTGTTTCATGGATACCCACCATGCCCACGAACGTGAAAGGGGACCCACCATGCCCACGAACGTGAAAGGGGATCTGGGTGTGAGGCGATACGCGGCGGTGGCTGGGTGGGACCGTCCCCGGCCGGTGAGGGGGGGCCGCCCGGCGTGCTGGCAGCGCGGTGCGTGGGCGCACGCGCTACAGCCGGCTGGTGGGGGCGGCCAGTGGCAGGCGCGCCGGCCGACGGACGCGGCAGGCGGCGCAGCTGCGCGCCGGCGCCCCCTGCTCGCGGCGCCTTGCGGCCAAAGTAGGTCCTCGCGGGCCCGGTGCGAAGCGCGGTGGCCATCTGCAGTGTGCTGGTCCGATTGAGGACTGTGTGCGCTGAGGATGCGCCGCCGCCCGGCGCTCGGCGCCGCGACGCCGTCTGCTGCTCGGTCGCCCCAGCGGTTCTCGCAGGTGGTTTGTATCGCAGCTGTGCGGACGTGTTGGCGCGTGCGCTGTGCTGGGAGAGTTCGCTTCGGCACCCAAGTGGGGCTTTTGTCCTTCTGTGGCGCTGGCGTTGGAGCTGCCGGTCACCGTAGGTGGCGCGTGTTGTCTCCCGCCGGCAATGCCACGACAGCACGCTCCCGGGCCTCTGTCGGCAGCGGCAAGCTCAGTTGGGAGCACGGGTGGTCGCACCTAAAGCGTCTACTCGCCTAACTCCGGGCGATTGCGCCTCTCTCGAACCCGACCAAGTACTTAGGACGGCGCTGCGCGCCGCCGGGACCTGAGAGGGTTTCGAGGTGTGTTGTGCAGGGGAGCTCAGCCTCCTCCTGTTTGCAGAATAATTGAGCGGACGCTTGCGTGTTCGCGCGGGCCCCCGGGACACACTCCCGGGCGGCCGGCTGCTCAGCTCTAGTTGACGCAGCTCCCTGGTTGATCCTGCCAGTAGTCATATGCTTGTCTCAAAGATTAAGCCATGCATGTCTCAGTACAAGCCGCATTAAGGTGAAACCGCGAATGGCTCATTAAATCAGTTATGGTTCCTTAGATCGTACCCACGTTACTTGGATAACTGTGGTAATTCTAGAGCTAATACATGCAAACAGAGTCCCGACCAGAGATGGAAGGGACGCTTTTATTAGATCAAAACCAATCGGTCGGCTCGTCCGGTCCGT
>NW_026047454.1:37500-40000 GCF_023864345.2 Schistocerca serialis cubense
CCGCCTTAGCGTGCTCCTCCGGGGGCGCGCGGGTGCGCGGATTCTCTTCGGCCGCCATTCAACGATCAACTCAGAACTGGCACGGACTGGGGGAATCCGACTGTCTAATTAAAACAAAGCATTGCGATGGCCCTAGCGGGTGTTGACGCAATGTGATTTCTGCCCAGTGCTCTGAATGTCAACGTGAAGAAATTCAAGCAAGCGCGGGTAAACGGCGGGAGTAACTATGACACTCTTGGCGGGAGTAACTATGACTCTCTTAATCCGGGAGTAACTCTCTTAAGGTGGCCAAGTGGCGGCGGTGTGGCTGCATCCGGACTTGGCTTTTCGAAGTGCGGTCTTGATGTAGTCGTGCTGCTGCTGCGAGGTGCCTTCCTTGGGTTATAGTTACAGGGAGAGCGATGCGCAATACATGGGCCTAGCCCTCTTAGCCTCTCCTCTCCTGCGGTCTTCTCCCCTTCTCGTGGGCCCGCTGATTTTCGCAGAGTGGAAGACCGCACCAGGGGCTTGGGGGGGTTACCAGCCCCCCCTCGCATTATCCCTTTATAGTTGGGGGCAGCCTACAAGAAACAAGAGATGGTGGCCCTTCCGCTGAAGGTGCCACCCCAGCTACCCCAGCACCTATCCGGCCAACCGGCCGTAACGAAAATGCGATAGTTTGTGTAGCTCCCTTTGCTTGCAGTGAGTGCCACCGCACTTTTACCACGAAGAACGGTCTCGGGGTCCATCGCCGCCGCCAACACCTTGCGGCCGCCAACGCTGAGATCGTGACGGAGAGGCATCGCGCGAGGTGGACGGAGGAAGAAGTCCTGTCGCTCGCCAAGGCAGAGGCCGAACTGTTCCTTGAGAGGGACGCCCGGTTCTTCTTCGTTAATCAAGAGCTTATTAGAATGTTCCCCGACCGAACGCTTGAGGCAATCAAGTGCCGACGGCGGCAAGCTGCCCACAAGCAGCTTGTCCGCCAATTCATGGAGGCGCTTGAGATCGGTCGGGGGGAAGAGCCGGCGTCCCGCCGGGGAGCAGCGAGCTCGCTGCCTGACGCGGGCGAGGCCGCTGCGCCGCCCGTCGACGCAGCCGAGGACTTCGCGGCCGACACCACCGGGCCGCCGCCGGAGGGGCCGACTGACGCCGCCATCTGGGAGCATCTGGCGGGGCTGCCTGCTTCTGCCCAGCGTTTCTCTGCCCTGGATCGAGTCATTGGTCTGGGGCGGGGCACGCCGCCTGATGTCATCCTGGGCATGCTCCCGGATGCCCTTGCGTCGGTCGGGTCCAGGGGGGAGAGGTTGATCACCAGGACACAGCGGCCGCGCCAATCATCCAAGCGGCCGCCTGCCGCCCCGCCGCAGCAGAAGCGCAAGCGGCGCCGCTGGGAGTTCGCGCGGACACAGGACGCCTTCCGTAGGTCGCGTGCACGTTGCGTGCGCGGCTTGCTGGACGGCACCCTGCTGCAGCCGCCACCCGACATCCCCGGTCTGCTGGACTTCTGGGCGGACCTCTTCACGAAGAAGCCGATCTCCACCGCTGGCTTCATCCGTGACCGCCTTCTCCCGCACTCGGAGCCTGTCGCTCCTGAGTGCCTATGGGGGCCGGTCGCACGTGAGGAGGTCGCTGCTGCCTTGCCGCCCAGGGGATCGGCGGCCGGGCCGGACGGCCTGACTCCAGCGGAGCTGCGGCGCCTGCCGCATGATGTCTTGGTGAAACTCTTGAACCTCTTCCTCCTGGCCCGCGCCCTCCCCGAGCGTCTGCTTCGCGCCCGGACGTCACTTCTCCCCAAAACGGCTGCACCAACATCCCCCGCTGACTTTCGCCCCATTACGGTCTGCTCGGTGTTGGCGCGGACCTTTCACAAGGTTCTCGCGTCACGCCTGATGCGTGCATGTGCTGTGGACGAACGTCAGCGGGCATTCATCCCCCGGGATGGGATGTTGGAAAACACCTTCATCTTGGACACTGCTCTCACCGACGCAGTCCGCTCCTGTCGCTCTGTTTTTGTGGCATCGATCGACGTCTCTAAAGCGTTCGATTCGGTGGACCATGCTGCCCTCCGCCCCGTGCTGAGGGCTCATGGCCTGCCGGATTGCTTTATTGAGTACGTCGAAAGGTGTTACGAGGGTAGCACGACGGTGATAGCGGGCGGCGCCGACGTGGGCGTGCCCCTGCAGCCGGCAAGGGGTGTACGTCAGGGTGACCCCCTCTCCCCCCTCCTTTTCAATTTTGCGGTGGACTATGTTTTGAGTCAACTTCCCTCCCACATCGGAGCTCGGATCCTCGGTCGCAGAGTTAACGCTGCGGCCTTTGCTGATGACGTCCTGCTTTTTGCATCGACCGCGAGGGGATTGCAGTCCCTCATCGACGCAGCCGTCGCAGCCCTCGGCCATCTGGGGCTGCAGATCAACGCCCGGAAGTGTTTCACCCTCGCCTTAGTCGCGTCTGGGCGTGACAAGAAGGTGAAGGTTGACGCCGACGTTACCTTCAAAGCGGGCAACGCCACCATGCCCGC